>NC_039484.1:6253521-6416499 GCF_003590095.1 Trichoplusia ni | reverse complement strand
GATACTCTAAAGTAAGATGTGTCGGCAAAGAGCCAGCAACAAGTATTTTATTCGGTCGTATTGTGATCTTCGATTTTTCAGATACACCGAGTAGATACGACTTAAAGGCTTAACTCTGTCACCACCATCGAATCTCCACATCTGTCTGAACATTGAGTTGCTTGAAGTTTGCCAGATTTGTTTGACGCAGAATAAGATCCCAAATCTTTCAAAAACTTTGATTTACTTATGAAAAGAAGATAAAATTTCTAAGAAAGGCCAAGTTGCAAAGTTTGGAGAAGCAGGTTTTGATATGTAATTTCATTGAAAAAAAATTACAAATCACTACATATTCCTAAAGCGTTTTCAAAGAATTCACGCACAACTTTGCCAAATCACTTTGATAAGTTTAGAGGCCCGGAGTTGGCGAATCACATTCAACTTTCTTGGATTTCTGCCGAATTTCAGATGCTAACATAACTTTATTCGTTTCCTCATCGCGTTTAATAACCAACTTATTTAACTTGGAGCGGTGTTTAATTTAAATGAAGAAAGAAGTGATATTTAGGCGAGGTAATAAAATGATTATTGTTTAAAACAATCCGTTAAAGGAAAATTTCGTTAATTCCCGGGCAGAAGTCGTTTTGGTTTTTAATTAAATTCTTGTTTTCGTCTTGAGTGAATTCATAATAATTAAAAAAAATGTTATCTAAATACAGTTCTGCAGAGACGCAAAATAAAAAACAGAAATAAATTCAAGTAATTCGTTCATTAAATTCATTAGTCATACTTAGAATTTGTATGTAATTAAAAAAGTAATTATTCTTTACAAAGTTGCCGGCCTCATCAAAACTAAAGTGCAACAAAAACTGATGTTATTTTTTGTCGGTCTGATGTTGATCTATAACTTATTTTACGTATTGCGACACAGTTATCAATTGCTCGACATTTCCAATAATGGATTGGTCATTTTACTAACTATTTTTTATAATAGATGCCACATGTCATACGAAGTTATTTATGTTTTAATATCTTTTATAGTGTGGTTAATTTGTGCGGCGCGCGTTGTATTTCGATGTTCCGTTTTTTTATATTAACTAAAATGTGGCAATAAAATTGTCGTATTGTCGAGTAATATTCAATTATTGCAACGCCTGTAAAAGACGTCGAAACGTTGAAGCTTAGTATAATAAGTTTATTTCCTGGACTTATATCAACTAAGGGCAGACACAAGTTTTTCAATGTTATTATTATACATACATGTACCTACAGTTGAACATATCAATTTGATTTCTTGATTTTTATCCAATAAAATTAAACGAGTTAAGTGAACGAAACTAAATTGCATTTTTAAGATTAAAACAACAATTAAAAGTCACTTCACATAAAGTTTTTCTTCATTGATCGATAATTAAAAAATACCGTCAGTAATTACGTCGATAATTATCGCTGACATTATATTTACAGGTATTTTAAAAGGCATGATTGTAATTTCGTTCGTTGGTTTGAACTGGCGAGCTTGCATACCAGTCATAAAAAAAAATATTGTCTTCAGTACATGCCTTGACCCAGTTATGACAGGAGACAAACAACGGGAGGCCGACAGAACGATCGTCCGGAATGTTTACGTGTGAACCGACAATTTTATTATTGATTAAAAACTAAGTAATGAATAAGATATTTAATTTCCGGTAATTACACGAGATGACGTAAGCTGACTCGAATGTCATATTACTAGATAATAGAGAGAGTGGAAAAGTTTCATATCGACAGCGTATATAAAATGCTGGACAACGAGACGGTCATGTATAAGCTCTCCGCAATTATTCTTATGTAGGTAGAAAGTTATTCAATTTTATTTACTTTTTTCAATAACGATAACTTATGATTTCTTCGCATCACGCACGGCGCTGTCTTTTAAAAATAAATACTATCCCATTTAACATTGGTTGTAAACTTTAACGAAACATCTTGAGCGAAGCACATTAATCGATAAACTAAATAACATTCAACTAATCGATTAACGTGCGATATTTATCTTAAACATTTATCTAATAATGTGACTACTTTATTAGTGTTTTCTTATATCAGATAGAATTACAATAATATATGGTCGAGCTTATGACTTTTATGGATTCTTAAACATGTTAACATACTTAACGTACCTTCTTTTATGATGATTTTCGAAGTAAAATTCTCCCATTAATGTTTTAACTTGTATTCTTCCTACCAATGCACATACTTTCAGTTGTAGTTGTTTTTTAGAGATAGTTGTACCTTATATTTACAGCCTCGTTCTTGCAGCCATGTACTATAATAAAGTATTGCTTAAAAAATCGGTTAAAGATTATTTTAACCTGTTACATTGCAATAGAATTGTCTCGGTTAGACAACGTCAAATTTGAAAAGTTGTGACCGTTCATTAAAGGGATTCAATTAGCGTTGTCAAGTGAAAAAGCTGATTTAAAACTTATTCTTAGCAAGCCAATAATTAAAAAGAAAATCCTACCGCCTTTGTAGAACAACTTAGAGATGTATGTGGTAAAAAAGAATATTACACACATACAAGACACGCGCGGAAAACATAACCCTTATTTTGCAGTTGGGTAATAGAAGAACTACTTCCGCTTCTTTTCATCGCTAAAAAATAAACAACAGCTAAGTGGAATACGAAATATAACTCAAAAAGGTGACGACATGAATGATTGCGGATGCCGTGATAGTCGGTTAGTTAAATCTGATAACAATGTTCTCGGTGAAGATCACGTAAAAGGAATGAGGATCCCAGATCGTTTAAAGGGATGACGGATGGCCGTTATGAGTAGGGCTTAGTAGCCCGACAACCCGGGACCCGTGTCGGGGTGTAGGGAAAAGAATGAATGAATAAAATGTAGGAATGCGGTATTGAATGGAGGTTGACAATGTTGGGATTTATGTCGGAAGTTCGATTCCTTTTGTTTTTAAGATTAAGTTGTGTTTTATCATCGTCTCTTTATCTATTATATTAAAATGTATTCTAGTCTATTTATAAAACTCTATTGCAGTAATAGAAACGAAAAACGAAATGCAATTTATTATTGCAAGCAATATTGGAAATAATTTGAAATATTTGTTTACTCGAATCAAAACCAAAATCGTGAATCAAACAAACGTGTTAATTCCATACGAAAACATTATCCAATGACAGCTTATTAATACTAACGATCATAACCTAATTTAATTAAAATAACAATCAAACCTATACATTAAATAGAACAATTATATTTAATTAGTACATGAACAAACTTATTTATCTATGTCATACGGACTATTAACAGCTCTAAATGTAACTGGCACACACTCGTGTAATAATTTATCAGTGATTAAACCTTTATTTACGCATTAAATTAATCAGTACGTTGATATATGGAACTTTACCAATAAATTGACACTATTGTTCTATTTTTGTTTAACGGACAGTTAAAATCTCATTCGGTTTTATAAATGACGCGTGGATGCTCTAATAATTAAAAAGGTATTGTCTGAGTGTATCTGCGACTTATTTTCTACTAGCTTTTCGCCCGCGGCTTCACCCGCGTCGAGGTCGGTTATATCGCGTTTCCAAAAGAACTTTTCAAAAGTCCGGGATGAAAACTATTCTGTTCTTTCTCAAGGTCAACTCTATTTCTGTACCAAATTTCATTAAAATCGCTTCATTGGTTTAGACGTGAAAGCGTAGCAGACAGACAGACCGAGTTACTTTCGCAAGTATAATATTAGTAAATGTAGCAGCGATGTAGCAATAGTAAAGTAAAACCTAATAATTGTGTAGAAATATTATTGTATATTTATATGTAGATGACAGGACTTTTTCCCACCCAATTGTTTCATTCTAGAAATTCGACTGACAGATGAATTTCGAATGTGACGGATGCGCGTGTAGGAATGCGCACCTCACATAAGGATTAGACACTATTTTCCCGTACACTTCTGAGCAATTTTCTTTATTTTCAAAGAACAATTTCTTCCTACAATAAGTTAATAGTTAACCTATACCTTAAGCATACAATTTCCGACATTTTTTCCTGTGCTTAGAACATATTGACTTATTTTTCCACGACCATTTTTCCCTCGAATATCCTCTTATTCCATAAACAACTTAAAAGCTCCTAGAAACAAGCTCGTTAAAAATCTCGGTTGAAAAACAATGCCTGGAACTGTAGGCCCAATCAGCATAATCTTATCTAACAACTTCTGTATCGATAGAAAAACAAAACGCTTTTACTTCAAAGAATACCTTTTTTTGTACTCCGAGATAAATAAGCCGATGGAACCGGTTTTCGAAGAATTCCCGACGTCAGAAACCTTTTTCTTTGGCACATAATGTTATCGATGATACATTGGTTTTATGTAAATATTTACATGCATCTCGTTATCACTCTTATCTCAAAGATTAGAGTGTTAAGTATGGGCGTTATTAAGATACACTAAATACTTTTTCGAGACCCCACGAATTTGCTGCGATGGGAGTGATATTGAATCTCAAAAATGACTGTAAGCGTGGGTGACACCAATACTTCAAAATCAATATAAATAAAATTAATATATGTATGTATTACCATGTTATGTGACGTCAATATTGACACCACAACACACGCCAGAAACAGCTAGTAATTATAATTACTAGCTAAATTAAACTAAATACCTAATCCTAGCGCTCACTATCCCTCAACGCTATGTTAATTTTATTACATTAGAAACACTACAGACTGTTAAAATGAACCACTGCTATGGAAATCAAAATATCCTAAATAATATCAACTCCAGTAGACAGGGTCGTTTAAATTATTTGAACATTAATTTGACAACAAAAGATAATAACCAAATCATGAACCCAATTGACAATTACAAAATTAATTTTACAGCTTCGAAGTGATTGGTATTCAAATAATTAAAAAGCTTATATTGTGACCACATAACGAGGCGTAATTTTTAATTACGGATAACTCATAAAATTTCGCTGAAAATTCATTTGATTCCGTCACGTTTAGGGAACGCGTGGGGTCGCGTAAATAAGCAATTATCGGCTTAGTAAAGGTCTGATTTTCATATTTTTTCTTTGCAACGAGGGGCTACTAATTGGGCAATAAATTGTTCCGCAATTCCTTCGTATCCCGCAAGGGTGCGTTTGTAGATTGGTTCTTGTAACACATCTGCTACAACACGCATCTTTCAACGCATGTGCTTCAAAAAAAGTAATCGTGTCATTCAGCTTAAGACAAGATTATTAATTGCTTTATTGGTCATGTGTCCATCCTTTTTAATACTATTAATATTTTTTTATTGAATAATGTATTTATTAAATAACGCTCGTAAAATTATAAACTTAGTAGAGGTTGCTCGCGGCTTTGCCTTCTTGGATATTATAGCTGTAAAAATATTATCCTCCTTTACAGAAGTTGGATAAAAGTAGCCTACCAGCAGTGAAGAGGTAGGTTCTAAACATACACACACACATACAAACACTCAAATACATTGGCATTAAGAATATTAGTGTGATTGTCGACATGAGATAGTCGTCCCATGAAAATAGATCACAATGACAAAGGCTGCAACATTGTAAGGCTGGCATTACTAAAGCTATTGATAAAACTGTGGCTAATACAAACTGATAACGTCACAAAACCATTATACTTTACACAAAGAGACTATCACCATGTTACAAAGTAACCTGTCTAAATATACCTATATAACCTTTTTGCGTGTTTTGTTACATTCTATATTATTCAATCTTGTATTTAAATGTCGCGGATGTTTGTAAACAATTCGTAACTGATGACCTATTGACGTCAACAGTGTATTTGCGGTGTGTTATGCGGTTTCTATACAATGCGGTTTGAAAGCAAAAACCCAAATCGAATGAAGAATAACAAGGTGTCCTTTTATATGATTGTTTGTACAGGACAGTCTTCTTCGAATAGTGGACAGATGTGTTTATTCAGTTATTAAGCTCGTTAAATCTAAACTTGTCTGATGCCTGGAATGTCTATTTAAAAGTATCAAAAATATTACTATGCGATAGAGACTAAATATACAGAATTGTACAGTTTAACTAGTCCATTACAATTCTTATAAACTTACGGAAAATACCATGAACTACTAAGGCAAAAATGGTTGAAAATTTAATTCTTTAAACTGCTCTTACGCTTTGATCAGTCGAATTTGACTTTTGTACGGAATTATTGTGTGAATATAAACTCTACATAAAATCTATATGGTTGAGTATCAAAAGTTTCAATATTTATGCGCCATATGTATAGCATCAGACCCTATTATTAGGCATACGTCGTCCATAGAACGACAACACGCAATCTTTTGTTTACCACGATGTTCAATTGTTCGTACAAAGGCCCGTCCGTTAGCAAAAAGCGGACATTAAGAGCGATGAGTCCAGAGTTTAGAGACTTTTAGAGCCTCCTTTACTCCGATCGGTACGGCCGGATGCTTTTTAATTTACCTTCCTCTGTATAATTAAAACCTGCGGTAGCTTCCCTGCCAGTTTTCGAGAGCTAACAATAGACATTTTTATAAAAAGCAAGACAAGTAATTTAGCTCGAGTTTCAACTACAAATCAATGTAATGAAATGTGTTTTTTTTAATATCATTCTCTGTTGAGTCTGCTTTTGTTGTTAGTATTTGTGTTTTTGCTGATGGAAATGAATAAAGTTGGAATGGAACTGGTGGCTCAATCAATAAAACCTTGAGGATGTAGGTACTTCATACATACCCAGAACAGCTTACGTAGCCTTCTGGGTGGTAACTTCTCAGTATCGTTTTGTCGTACTCAAGAAGATTATAAATTACCGCTTAAACTTTTAAATTCTCTGTTACCATTTGCAGTGCATTTTTATACATTCCTTAATCTTTATAATTGTACAAAATTAAATAATTAAACGATACTTGGATGAAAATTACCCCTCATGACTATTTATTTAATAGCGGTTTTACTCAGTCGTATTTGTCGGGATCGCTTGATCGACACGATGATACGACTTATAAAAAAAATTAACTAGATACAAAGGAATATCTCAATTTAAAATGTTCAAGCTACTGTAACTGTAATTTTTTGGAAAATAACTCTAAAACAAAGAAGAATAAGCGGTATTCATACCTATCTCAGGATTGATACATTTCTACTAGTTATCTCGCGTTGGCGTTACCCTACCCCTCGTGGCCACAAACAAGTCCCAATCCACGTGACCTTTACGTAGGGATTCAACAGAAAGCCCAACAAAAGTCCAATGCCGAGACGAGTTGCTTCAAAACTTGTGTTAGGGGAAAAATGAGTTTCCCTTTTAACGTATATTTTTAAGGCTTTCATTCTTCTTACAGTTAACAATTCTTTAGACTAAATGTTGGATGTTTTCTTTTCTTTACATGAAATAGAAATAAGAAGAGATATGAAATACTTAGCGAAGACTTAAAGACATTTGTGACATCTTGATAAACACATAAAAAACCACGGGTTGCACTCCGGGCGTGGCGGCAGTAGTGAAAACTTCAATATTAACTTTGTGTATTTTTATATTTTGCAATTGTCATGGAATAATTTTGTACGAATTGCTTTTATTATCATTATAAAAGTTCTGTCATTTATGTGGTGGAATCCAGAATTTATTTATATCGCTATCGATGCAGTATTGCTCATGTTCTTACTTCACTTCAAAAAAAATACAAGTACTTTTACGAACTTTTTTAAAATATTTGTAACTTATTTTTACCTCCACGTTATCCGCTCCTGTTCGTCTAGTCGGTGTACAAGATACATGTATCGCTCGTCTCACCGCGCGGTGAAAAAGTAACAACTTTAACCAGATAAAAGCCACCTTAAGTGCAAACCGTCGACAGATTCTCGCTATATCTCGGCAATCCGAATCCGTTGATCCTCCCTACATAATTGAGTGACTATCTAAACTTTTCCATTTATAAATGTGATAAGTTCAGAAAGTTTGTGAATTGACTGAACGCTGTTAACATTTTAAGATCGTCGATAATCACGTGCACTCAAATACGTTTACTTTTATTCTATCTTACTCATGCTTGTGAAGATAATTATAAGATGGAAAGTGAGAGAAATTACTAAGTGACACAGATCATTACAGCATGTTCTTTTCTTAATAACATCACAATCACCACTTTCTCCGTTAGGCGTGTCCTTATTGTATTAACGTCGAGTTGACAGCTCGCGGTTGGGCCATTGTTCGTCACAATGGTGGAATAACGAAACGCCATGTTTGTCCGCCTGACTTTCCCTTGCCATAAACCCACTATTAATTATCTAGTTCCACTTGAGACGCTCGTTGTGATGGTTTAAAGCGGTTTGAGAAATTGTACGGATTTCGAATTGAGTATTTGGATCTGGGGCCGTTTTGTTCTACTAACGGAACCGGAATGATTTTGAGAAACAAGCTATTGTAAATCTATTGTGTGTCTCTCGAAAAATGAAACTGGAATGATTTACAAACTCGCTCATTAAGTATATGAGCATGTTTGTAATAATGCTTTAATACGGGAAAAATACTGCTTCTCAATATCTTCGATAAGTTTTAATCGCTACCTGTCCTCTGCTGCAATGTCGCGTTACTTACATAACTTAAAATTAAAATACATAAAAATAGTTTCATGCTCATAATGCATTTATTTTTCGTGGCAAAGTAGAAAAATAACAAGGAGTCTCTTCTATGACAGTAAAAATGGTTTCGATTGAAAATTGGTACAGCGAAGTTGTCACTAATTCGCTGACAAGCGTCCCCTTTCATATAGCGTCGCATTTCTCTGCTCATATCACTACTGGAAATCTAAATTGGCGTAAAAACGAATCAAAATAAACTTCACCAAACTATAAATTTGTTTCATGCTAAATGGCTTTGTTGAGCTAACTTGATTTATATGTAGTTTTACGATAAGGAATGAATTATTACGAACATAGGTATAATACTTTGTTTTATTTCGTTGATTGCTTTCTTTCATAAGACTACGATTCAAATATAAGTCGATATTGAGACGAAAATGAACTCCCAAAACGTTTAATTTAAACCGTTTCCAAATGAAACTAGTTACAATTGAATGTCTTAATTTGAAACAGGTTTAAGCAGCGTTAATTTTGTTTAGCTGCACCAATTACCGGATCCCTATCGCTTGGAACAATAAATATTGCGAGCCATTTACTAAACGGAGCAGTGTGAGGTAACCGCAAATAAATACTATTTAGGAACTTCCACTTGCAGATCTGTTTAAAAGCTTTGATAAATTGTTCTCTGCGTTCTGTATTGTCACGGATTAATTAAGTATTTGTTCTTAACAACAATATTAAGTAGGTAAAGACTGCTCATTATTTTATTGCGTTTAGAGAAATAAGGTAAGTTGTAAAGAGGTCTTAATTACGAAAACGATTGTGGATCGGAAGATCCAGAATTGTTATCATAATTAAGACAGAAGTGTACTGGGAATAGAAGTCAAAATTATTTGGAGAAGGTTATAGTTATGTAATCTTATAAAATTTTGAGTGCTCGGGGGCCTACCCGCGCCATCCAAAGCGAGGGTGTTTCAAAGCATCAGAGCGCTCTGCACGGCTTAGAGCAGCGTCATTCTTGTTTTAAGCAATTTTGGTAACCACCCCGAAACTTTTATAAAACTTCTAAAATCGTTTTCAAAAAACTAAAGTCATTTTAGATTAATGTTCTTACAAGGCCTCAGCGTGTTGGACCTGTACCTGTGCCTTTAAATAGGACTAAGAAATAACTAAACTAACAAATATTAGGAATCGGTATATTTAGTAAGTAAACTAAAACGGCCTGAGTTACTTTGAATATTTGTCAAATTATTTAACTCATACTAAAATAATTGCGTCGCAGTACAACTAAACTGCTCATAAACCATTAACGACAAATATATCATACCTTGGAACATCCAGCCGTAATCATTTAATTAAATGTCCACAAAAGTCAACGCGAATTGAAAATGTAATTATAATGCTCAATTAATAATTATTGTATTGAATGTACGAAGAACGAATAATCTGCTTTCGTGAATCCAGTTTGACGGCTTTCTAATTTATATTTTTCTTGGTTTCTCGTCTTTTAATAAGGGCTTCGTTATTTATTAATCAATTCAAATTCAAATAAGCTTAGCTTGATTATTCCATACACAGATCATTATGAAAAACATTGATTAGAGATTTTTTGTTTCAAATTCTTCCCGGATCAAACAGTTAATGTCATTAAGGGCCGATTTTTCAATCGCCAGATAACTTTTATATGACGAATAAGTTTGACGTATTGACAGCTTTTGTATGGAAAATATGTCTAACGGCCATATTTATTCCTCAGGTACAAGTTATCTGGCGATTGAAAAATCGGCCCTTAATGACATTAACTGTTTGATCCGGGAAGAATTTGAAACAAAAAATCTCTAATCAATGTTTTTCATAATGATCTGTGTCAACAAATAATTATTTCCCAAAAGTTTTAAAAGCAGAAACATATTAAACAAAAGATTCTCATTGCAGTTAAATATAAAAGTTTGAATATTAAAAAGTAACTGACGGCTTAAGAGTTCAAGAGCGCCGTTCATCTTCATTTACGTCACACCGTTTCACTAGAACTAAGACTTATCAAAAGTTAGTGGGTAGTTCGACAATGACGCTATTAAACACGTCAAATCGTTATAAAACCAACGATAAGAAAAAAAAAACGTTTAACGACTAAGATAACACAAGAATAACCAAACAAAATGATTGACTTTTATTTAATTTAAAACGCTATATTATTCGTAGCCGATGCCTAGATTAATTGCTGGTTCAATTTGTAAGCGATAAAAAACCAATTGATTAAGTTAACACAAAAACAGGCGGCAGTTAAAATAAATGTAAGTGTTTAATCAAAATTATAAATTATACGAGTTTGGCTCTCAGTCGGCCTGTCACCTTAATGAGCAAAGAAAACAATATATTCTCCACACAAAAATAATTACCCGGTTTTAATGTTTTATTGACATCAAGAATTAATTCTGTATCAATTCGTTATTACTTTCCAGTTCAAGCTGAAAACGTTATATTAAGTATTTACGTTGTGGTTTCATTGGAGTTCATCGAAATTTTTAAGCGGATGTTAATCTTCAAGAATAACGACAATCTCTGAAATTTACGTCATCTTTTCAACATTGACGGCCATTAAATACTTAATGTATAAAAGTAATTGGGTTGTGCTTAACGATAACCTTGACCAATCGCTATCAACCTCTTTAAGCAGTTAATCATAATACTAATTAGCAAAAAACAGAATGAACACACAGTACACACCTCTATTTTAATTGCTCATGTCATAATGACTTGCTACCGAAAAAGGAGAGTCGTTTGAAGCGGTTGGCTTGCGATCTGTCTCAACTTAGTGCACTATTACAATCGTTAAACCTAAAAACTTTTATTACATTACATTAAAAGGCGTTTAACCTCTATAAATGTGGGCGACGATATACAACACTGAATTTAGAAGTCAAAATGTGAAGTTACAAAGTCACTGGCCATTAAGTATTAGTGATGTGCTCGTTTTTGATTCGGAACGCAACCGAGCAGCTCCGTCGTTGAAATACAGAGGTTTCAACGACCACTGGCTTTTCATTAAGCGGAAAGCCTTGCTAAGCAGTTATCTGCCGCTCGCGGCTCGCGGATTAACACCCAACTTATTTGTTAAATATATTTTGAGATTAATTTATTACTGCGAGTCCGAACACGTTGTTATTTAACTTTAAATGTGATCAACAACTTTGTCTGCTTTGAGGACAAACTGACTGAGCTTAAACAATGTGTGTAGTAAAAACAATGTCAGTACATGTGTTAAACTTTCGTAATAATATTAACGAAGTTGTCTTCATTTACACATAAGTTTGAACAACAACCGTTGGTAAATAAGAACTAAAAAACATTAACTTTGCATATTTTATGCTTGTAAAAATTTAAATCAGTGTAAGGTGCGTAATTACGGAATCAGAATCTCAGTCGCGGCGATCTGAATACTAAACGTTATTCCCCAATATCGGCGCTGATTGTAGCTGAGGGAAGCATTTTAATGAACTTCCACGTTTTTTACGGTTTAAAACAAACATTCCGAGCGCTTATTATTTAAACGTTTGAGTACAATAACTTCGAACGGAATTACAAATGTCTACAAAGATATCCCGCAGCGCTAACACGACCCATTCAACACAACATTATCTTATAACTCAAACAAATTAGACGAGCTGGTATCAATGCTTTCACTTAATTTACATACCAACAACACACCTACAGCATTTAAACAAAAAGGTTCAACGAAACAGAACGCTTACGAACACAAAAGCACTTTGCTACAACAGGCATTGATTTAAGCCGCTTGAAATTTTTATCAATTCCTCCCTGCAACTTTTGCTTCTAACTATTCGACTACAATCTTCCCATTTGTGAATAAAACAGAATGTTGTCAACGATATGGTGTTGTGTCAATAAACATTATCTATACTCTATACTACTATATTAGGCGGAAGAGTTTGTTTGTTTGAACGCGCTAATTTCAGGAACTATTGGTTCAAATTGAAAAAATATTTTTGTGTTGAATAGGCCATTCATCGAGTTTTAGGCTATATACCATCACGCTACGACTAATAGGAGCGAAGATACAATGGAAAATGTGGAAAAAACAGGGCCGGCCATAACTTATATCTTCTAACCACGCGGACGAAGTTGCGGGCAACAGCTAGTTGAAAATATTTCGAATACTTATCAAAAGCTCCTTCTTTTAACTCATTACATTTCATAGTCATCTCTGCATTATATGAAAAGATATCTTTGTTTATAGGTAAACATAGTTAGATGATGCATAAAGTATAAACAAACATAGATTAGGTGTCAACTATTCCGAGAAGTTTCGATGTCCTCCTCTTCATATTGGTTTTGTTCGGATCGGTTTCAAGAATCGATAGACAAACTTACGGAGTACTTAAATATCGAGCTTTTCGGCTTTGTTTATATTCATAATCTCGTAAATTGATGGATGGATTTCAGTTGAATGATTAGACATTTATAAACTTAACACTTTTGAGGCTCCTTTGTAAAAATATTTTTTACAGTAAAAATAAGAAACAATATTAAGAAAATAATTAACAAAATAAGTGGAAGAATAAAAATCACCAATAATTTATAAAACAAAGACAGTTGTACTTTTATTAGAACGGCGAAAAACTAACGCGTATCAAGAAAATATAGTAAATATACGTAAATTATTTTCATTAAAACATATGATAAGCTTTACCTATTAATTACATTAATTTATCAAGGAATCACATTAAAATAATTTTACTATACACCCAACTTCAACGTTGAGCATTATTTTCATGAATCTTTTAGTTATTGGTATAGAATTCTATTTGAGCTTTATATTCTTATTTATGAACAATACACATACAATATATCACTACAGTAGTGTATATAGCTAAGAGAACGGAAACAGATCTGATTCAGTGCAGTCTACGTGTTTTTTTTTACATCTTACCGACGACGTCTGCAGTATTTTTAGACTGTTGTTTCAGTACTTCTTTTAGATCTCCTGACTAAGCCCAAATAGGTACATATCTTCTGAAATAGCTATAAAAGTCAAAATGGTCAATTAAATCAGTATAATTTTAGTAAAAAAAAAAATGTTTTATCTTGTTGGTATATCTTAACGTTGTTGTTTATTGCATCGGTACTTAATCATAATTACTATTTGTTTTTATTAAATTCAAACAAACTTAGTACCTACATAAAAATACTTTTAAAGTTCGAAAGCTAAGAAACGTATCGTACAAATAACAGCTAAAACCATTGGTAAAACCCGAATAAACCTCAAGATAAATCGGAAAATCTGATGGCAGTAACAGCCAAGTACACACACAGCAATGAGTAATACCAACAGCGGTGAGTCGGTGTCTGCGCGATAGGGCACGCGCGCACCGCCGGCCGCCCACAGCCAAACTTGCCTTTTTCACGATTTCTGCAATTTTAGAGGTACCATTTTTAAAATAATGCATACGAAGCGATTCCTTGCTTTGTAAAGGCGAAGTTTAAGTCTGGTTTTGATATTAAAGAATGCAATATAATACAAATGGCAATGACTAATTGTTTCATAGAAATAGATTTGTTCGCACTTGTTTTAAGTGTACTTCAAATTATACAGGGGTCGAATGTAAGAGAAGTTTATCCGAGAACTAACACGATTTTAACCTCTGCCTAACCTGTATGTGACAAAAAGCTGCGTTGTCACCATGTGACATAAGCTAATTTATATTTTAATCGTATTAATAAATGCGGTTCAAAGTTTCGACAACGAAGCTTTTGTCAAATATTTTGTTTGATGATCTAATGTTATGGTAAATACTTTTTTTAGTTCAAGAAAGGACCAGCTTTAAAGGAGACGTATCGCGGAGGCTTTCACAAACATTTAAGTCACATGCACAAAGACACTAATACTCAGAAAAAACGTTAGTAATGTTCTACGCGAGGATCGTTTGGCTTAGTAACTGAGTGCAATCTTCATAATTTAAATTAATCAATCAACGTAATTATAATCCATTACTATGTAATCGATGAATATCTGTATATATGTTTGTGTATGCTGGTATGTCTTTATCTATATCTTAAGTAGGTACGTCATGCATCACTTGCATTGATAGATTTTTTCAAAATTATAAACAACATTTCCTGTAAAAAGAATGATAAGAACTTAACAGCTTAGATAAACTACTTCTAATCATCATTATTGTAATGATTTTGTAGATTGCATTTAAATCGGAACAGTTTCCAGAAAAAAACTGTTTATATTTAATCAACACAAACAAAACCGTATCGAAATATGCTTTATCGACAGACAAACCCACTTTATTCGAAATACTTTATCTCATATAAACGAGATCTTCCGAAAAGCGCTATTTTCATGCACATTCAAATCTATTCAAAGGATTTTATAGGCACGGACTCGAATGCAGCGGTCATAAAAATGTGTGACGTCACTTCTGACGGAGTACCGAGCTGTGGACTAGATTCAAGGACCACTTCAACATTACAGCTCATACGAGTAAGTCGTATGCAGGTTTTTACAGCGCTGTCTATTATGATCGCTAATTGGAATATTATTGTCTGCCGTTGATTTGTAGCTGTTTTATTTTGACAGTTTGATTTGACTTCTTTAGATACTGCTCATATGCTATACTCGCAATGATATTTTAATTTTGCGAATTCATTTTGATTCGAGGCAAAATTATCGCTCGGTGTTTTCCTAATCCTTGATCGTTTATTATTATAGATATGTAGTTTTAAGTTCCTCGAATAAGTTAATAAAACCAGTTTAGTCGTATTTGGCTAAATAGTAATAGGAAATTAAGGTCAATATGTAATGGATTTGACTCTACAATATTGTTCGCGTTTAATTTTATAGCATTTTGATTTAATTAAAATGTAACGACTTCGTAACACCATTAAATCTGCTTCCAAATTAAGAAACTTCCATTAGTTTAGATGTTAAGGATGGCATTTATCAAACCAATATGGTGACATTTATAATTTCTTGTAGAGATTAGAATAAGGCGTAGATAACTGCTTTATGTAATGAAAATAATTCAAGAATATTAATAATACTCTTCTACCTTTTTTAAGATTTATTGTTATAGCGGCAACAAAAATACATTATCTGTCAAACTTTCAACTGTCCAGCTAGTACTGTACAGGTGACAAACTTACAGACAGCGAAACCTTATCAACAGGGTTCCGTTTCACGCTTTGAATATAGAACTCTAAAAAAACGAAGGGCTTATTATGATGAATCTAAATGAATCCTTGACTACCATGATTGTACGGTCACTTTAACACTATAGGAGCGTTAAGTAGAGTTGTTATAAAGTTTTACGTGGAGCGGATTGCAAGTATTCCTGCGGGCTTACAACGCGGAACTGGGTCAAGGCGCATGGCGATGTGCCCTCTATGTACTGACAATGTTACACCTGACACTTACACACGCTTTTATTAGGTTTACCCCGAAACACTTAAACACAACCTAACTTTAGCTCTAAGCTTATTCAATCGGTTTTGGCGATTTGTTCGACGGAAGCGCTTGAACGGGTTACGCTGTCTCGCTTTTGCAAAGTCGAATTAACATAAATTGTCGTCTCAGTGCCTACTCATTTAATCAACACTTAAAAATATAGAGCGATTGTCAACTATATAACTATATCCGAGTATAGTATAAAATAGCATACCACAGGCCCAGTACAATAATTTCATAAATCATTAGTTTCTATTCCCAAATCCCTGCAACCACACAAACAGAGAAAGCAGTAGAAAACCCAGTTACCTTAATATTGAAGTTAGTTTTTAGTAGCACATTCACGGCCGCACCTTGTAACTTTAAACACATGCTGTGACATAATTGACTAAAGTTGGACCAAGCCTCCGTTACACAAACGTAATGCAACAATAGGCATTTAGTGGTGTGAACTGTTAAGTGACTCATTGACCGCGTTCAGCCATGGACAAAGCTCGCATTATGGTGCTAATTGATACCATGCTTACACTGTAATTTGTGATTGGTTCCAGTTAAATGTGAGGTGGATAAATAAATATAATGCTAGCCTTTGTAATGTATGCTGGGAAACAATAAACCATGCTTTATACTGCTGTGGGCTTGTGATGTTTTTGAACAAACTTGTCGGTAGCTTGAGCGCAGGAATATTTTCCGCAATAATTTACAATAAGCTTTTACGGTAGAAAATTAAAATAACCGACAATCATCCAACACCAAATCACTTGGCAGCCATCTTTAATTAAAATTAAAATAGTCACAAATATATTTTCTCACTAATACATTATTAGTATGGATTTTAACCAACTGCATAACTGAATTTGTGTGCATTTATCATAGTGTTATAAAATGGTAGAGTTAATGTTTTTAATAAATATTTTATGAATTAAATATTTTTCACAATTTACGAGTTCGGGCGGTTTAAACTCTGAAAAAATATCCCATACGAAATGAATTTCGTTTTTGTTTAATTTAGATGATAGTTAAACTAATGATATTAATTTGGTCAAAAAGGTTGCATGCTAATTGAAATATTTTAAACATTTGGGTAAAGCAAAAACATCATTCAAGAATTCCCAGAAACGATAAAGATTTCCTGTTAAAGCGACAACTATTTTTATAGAACACGTGGTGAACAAAATGGACTATTTATTCATCATACCTATTGTGTGCATATTTCGTAATGTTTCGCCACTAAGTCTACATAATTATATATTGTAGGTCCGTGCGTGATTCAGATCATAGCTACTGACTGAAGCACAGATCATATCGCTATGGACGCACTAACATTGCTTATTCATGTTTACACAAGTTTTATTATCCGTCATCTATGAGCTACGGGAGAAGAATTTTTAATGCCTACTGCCTTGATCAATGGTTCAGTAACTACTTTATACGATTTATTAATCTTTGTTGATTTAGTTCAGCTTGTATCACAAAGATGTCGTCCTGTTCGTTTATCAGAATAAGATTTACAAAATAGTGATATTATAGTATCTTGTATTTTATTTTCAAATGAGCATAAATTGTGCGCTATAGTTAATGTTAATATTTATATCAGAATACTAACATAACCTAGTAATGTAACCTACAAACTGTAATAGGAACATTCGGCCAATTTGAACGCGACTGTGACCTTCACTCGATAAGATAACATATCAAAAGCGCAACGATAACACTTTATTCTCAGCTATTAAAACTGTTCCTCTTTATATAAATACATCCTTTCACTTGTTGCGGCCCTTTTATATCCCTATTTATATCACAATACGTTAATGCGGTTACAATTTCGCATGAATCAGGTCCGTGCGTCAGTTGGACAAGGTATTTGTCACTAGCGGACTACTGACCGTAAACTCTCGCTGACTTTACAAAGCGAATAAATGACACCACATTTATTTTACAATTTTAAAATAAACTTACTACTTTTCCATCGATACTAGTGTAACTACTATGAATGTGAATCGAGCGCGCTCCGCAATTTCTCGGGAATCCCAAAAACTTGCACATTATCCGATTTGTCGTCCCAAAGTCCGGACGCGTTTCGCGTTTCTGTTACGTTCCACTAGAGTTTATTTTATTGGAGTGGATGTGCGACGATCCCGGCTCGCGGGAACCTAGTGAAACACATTAAACCAAAACACAAACAAAACATCAGGCCAATTAAAGTTCACGTTTACAAGCGTGAAGTTCTCATAGTCGGTGTTACGACGTGCAATCGTAAACTGGTTCTGTATGGTGAGTGATTGATTTCCATTCGTTGTTCCGTGGCTTTGTTGTGTTTGAAATGATCCGGTGTTTTTATTAGCACTGCACGTCTTTGTTCGTGATACGTGAGGCTTTTCAAAAAGGGGTGGCTGAAAAAGTGCCACCTACATTTTTCCTTTTTTGTATTCCCCTGAGCTCGTTGTGGGGAGTCCTGCCGTGATTTAAATTGAACTGCACCTTTTGCGTGCAAAACGGTAATTTGTCTCTTATGTAACGGGAAAATTTCAAGTTTTGTGTTTAAATAAGCGTATCGTGAAAAATTGTGTGCATTATGAAAATGTACTTTCTTGGGAAAGAAAACTTAAACTCAATAAATATCATATAACGATAGCAATAAAAAGTAGTGCTTGTTTTACATATTTAAGTTACTCGCGAATAGAGGCTGGAGGTATTCCATGAATAGTTTTATTCTGAAGCAAAGCAAATCGATTGCGCTTAGCTTAAACAGACAATACAAGCTGTGAGTTGAGTTGGGAGAGAACAGTGGGTCCGCATTTACAATTTTCGTAAAACACGGTGTTAGCGGGAGACGGCGTGTTTGTCGGCTATTTGAGAGATATGTTGAGGCGCAGGGGGACAGGTAGCCGGGAACATGCCGGCGGGATTCCCGGGACGTCACTTCCTACAACTAATGTTTTTGTAGGTGAATGGCTTAGTAGGCGCCTCACTCTCTGCCATTGAATAACGAATCGTTTTTTACTTGTCTCGGCGTCATTCATTGTTATTTTGTCGGCCGCTTGTTCAACAAATTTCAAAACTCGTTCTCACATAATTAAGTGTGATTTATGCGTTTAAAAGAGACCCTTTGCACCAACATGCTCGGTATTAAGTACATAATAATGCTTCATAAAATATTACACCCCCCTCTGAATCATCCGCTTAGTCATATAAGTGAGTGATTTAGTGATTACACGAGCTAAAAACTGTTTTGTGCATAGATTTACAGGAGATTGTTAAATTAGGTCACACTGTTATTATTGCCGTCTTAAAATAACTGGGTTATAGCTTTATTTATGTTTTAACAGTATCACAAATTAAAATAGATAATTTAGTCCTCTGGGAAGTAACATTTGTTTCTATAAATGTCTAGGTTTATGACTACTATCTGTTAATTGAAAAACAGCGTCCTAATACATAAAATCACCATAACACACCAACTAGATAGTATCAACTATTTAACCATAGAGTTTCATTGCTATCCGAACTTCAATGTCTTCGGAAAATTACAAAAATAGTGTTGTGAGTCATCGGCCGCTCCGTCCTACACATCACCGATACATACTCAACTCATAAAACACAAGCGGACATCGTATTGCCGGTTTGCCATTTTATGATCTCGTTTCTATAAAAACTACGTAATATGGACGAAATCGTGAACAGTTTAACATAATCTCCGTGTTATAAAACATGTTATGTTCTGCGCTCGTCACTATAAAACTTTGAGTGTTTCACAACTTGTATGCATGTAGTCTATAGGATTTTGTATTTTTCTCCATCTTTAATTCACACTCTGTATACATTTGAAAGTAAAATACTTGCATATGTTTACACTAATTTATTAGATACTTACATTGTAAATGCGAAAGACTGAATAGATTACTAGGATAATTATCCAAGTGAAACTTAAAAATTAAACAAAAAACCATCATTGATTGATAAAAACACTTCAAAAGCTTCAATTAAGTGAAATTAACTATAAAAATACTTCAAAAGCCTTTTATAATTATTATCGAAACGTGTTCAATAGTTGAAAATGAGCTCGCAAACCGTGATTAACTCAGTACCGAGAAAATGAACTGTAGATGAGATACTTCGATAGAAATACTTTCATAAAAGTTGTGTGGGTGTTCACATTGAATCCTACGCGAAGCTATTTCTGTTACAGTCGCAATTAATTAATATAAACCTTTTTGTTTCAGGTAAGACATGTTGACAATTATTTGAGCCGTTTGTTTCTCGTAAGTATGTTATTTGATTATCCTCGTTAAGACTACATTGAGAATACGGAGTTGATAAATGGGAGAGATTTGTAAATAGAACGTGTTTTTATGTGTAGAACTCGGTTATTTTATAAATACCCCTGTCTGCAAATTATACATCAATTCTAAAAATAAAATTGGTTCTGTCATTCAGTTCAAGATATGTAAGCAAATAGCTTTAATAGGTTATTTAAATAGGTTTAAAACAATCTGCGTATTTATACTAGCCCTGGATTCGCTGCTCGTTTTCGGTGATACGTCATCTCATCTCTTTTTTGAGGTATATCTTTAAGAGACAGTTATTTAAACCTTCCGAATGCAATTAATTCGTTCAACAATTCTAACAATAAAGCAGTTTTTAATTAAGCTTATTAAGTTATCACTGTATGCTTTCTTTCACGACGACACCTTTTAAAAAAGCACGTGTCTAAACGAAATCACGTGATTTCTATTTTATCGGTGACATTACATATCTGATCTTTCATAATGGGGTATTTAGATAACTTTGGTTGTATTCCGCTGTTACAGGTTTAGATAAAACTTTTTGCGTCGAAACTAATGTTTCAAACTGCATAAGGGGGAAATGCGCCGAAATGAATTTGCGCCGATCAAACAAAATAATGTCCTTCTTACCGAAAAGGCAGCTAGTGTTACTAAGCACCAGCCTAAACGCAGGACATATTATAGATAGTTAAAACGCGCTTCGTCGGTGGGAGTAATTATAGGGTCTCTTAGCTAGAGAGTAGTAGAGAGTAGATCACCAAGTAGATCTCCGCCTCTGCCGCGTATTGCAAAGTAAATGGAATAACCAGAAGCTTCACATACCAGAAACCACTTCCATAATCCTGCAGATTATACTCTACTCAAAACAGTGAAATACTTTTTTAAAGGTACAATGTAGTTTATGTACCTACTCAATAATTCTGATACGTGTTGCATACAGAAATTGGACTACCAAAGGTTGCGCAAAGCTTTTTGGTAAAAAAAGATATGTTAACATACCAGCCATCATTTCCATAAGTTTTTGTATAAGTTACTTTTTGTACGTCAAAATGGAGGTAGATAAGTGATGATTATAAAAAAATTACATTACAGCCCTGTTTAAACTCTTTACTTTTAAACAGTTACTTTCAAATGCCTTATTAAGCTTTTTAATTCGTCGATTTAAGAGGTGTTTATTCCATAAAATCAAATAATAATATATATTTAGATCAAACGCCTTGTCGCCGCGGTCGTTCTCAAAATAACTGCGTCAAATTACTGCCATTTTCCTTAACCAAAATTAGAAGTTATCCTACCTTGTTAAACTGTTAACAATATTGTAGCATACATTTGATAAACATATAGGTAATATTCTGCCTTTAATGGTAAATGCATCAACTTTGCACGTCAAAGTATGAGGTGAATACGTCACGTTATTTAATTACAACAAACTTTGATAAGAATCGACTCCCGCATTAATGAATTATCCTTGAGTCGCGGGAGGTTTCACAAACATTCAAGTTATTTGCAAAAAGACAGCCAGACTCAGGAAAATCTTCTCGGGGTCGCCTACGCAGGGACCGAAGATAAATAATTAATTTCGATTAAGGCATAAATATGTAAATAGTAAAACATACGGTAACAGATAGAAATTCCGTGTCGGTGGTTTGACAAACTATCTCTCAACTATTGTTTCACTTAATTCCATTGTGTATTGTAATTGATATTTAAAAGTTCTTGCCTGTTTTTAAGTAACGTATCTACCGTACCTTATCAATGCTCCAGCCTTCTCTCCATGAGAAGAGACGTGTTCCCAGCCACGGGATCCACATATTCTGGTACCATCATTATTATTCATGCAAAAAATACCGGAAAAAAGTACAATGTCGTGATTATTATCTTATTAGCAATAAAATGCGATTAACTTTTTGATCTATTGGCAACGTGATGATATAACTGATTTATATCTCGGTTAAGATACCTAGAACAAAAGGCGACATACTTATAAAGGTGACTTTCGATTTCAAATCTTTTAAATTCTTAAATAACCAATGTAATCTCTTGATAAACAATCACATTTCTGCGCAGTACCTATTCTGATGTAAGAGCATTAAAATTTTATACGAAGTAATGAAAGGTTTTAAAAATGTATCGACTTCCGAAACGCGAGTACTCAAATCCGGTGGCACGCAAAAATGTTATCTTCACCAGCTTTGAAGCATTCGGAAATCCGTTCAGCTTTATAATGCTGTCGGCTTGACGTTTGGCGGAACCCACCCGTAGAAATATGGGAGGCGTAGGGCTGTCCGAACACACGTATTGAATGTGATTGAAGCCAAACATTCAGAATTTCAAACATTTTGATAGAGTAACTGGTATACGATTATGATACCATAATCGTAGATTTTATGAGATCTGAACCACCTATAAGTGGTCTTAAAGTTTGTTACTATAATTTTAAAATCTCTGTTCAATGCGATGACATAACTGCCCGATAAAGAACTCAAATCTCGTAAAATATTATACAAAAGCTAGAGCATTCGATTTTATACCGCTTGTTTATAGCAAATCCTCATGTTTATGGTAACCCTTAAAGCGAATAGCTCACAAACAAACCGTTGCAAAGGATAAAACAATTTTGTTTATAGTTATGACAACCCTAGGCCGGTGAGTGAATGCTCGACTGCTGGACCTCTTTGTGGGGCACAATCAGGAATAAAAACACATCCCTCTTTGTCCCCGGACGGGCCATTGCCGGCTACGGACGCGCCAATCCACTCACTCGACAACTACACTTTTATACGTGTTTAGTAAACACTCCCCACGTATAATGTAGGTACTTTACAAGTGTGCTTAATTCAACAATACTTCACGCAAAACACGACCGTTTAACGTACTGATAAACGTCTACATTCAGTCGGTTTTTGCATGTGCAAGTGAACGGTTACGAAGATAGAGAGAACTAACATCTACTAACTTAATTCGCTATCAGCTGGAACTTCAAGTGTAACTTTAAATCTTAAGTTTCTTAGTAATAGAAAGCTCAGCAAGATTCAGTTTAAACTCCACCAGGAACGGCTAACGTCCGAAATTAGTTACCATTTACTCTGGTCTATTCTGTAGCTAAGAATTTCTGAATTAGCATACCTAGTCTGTAGAGCTATCAAATACTTCATGTAGTAGAATAACAGCGAATTCTTGAGTACGGTGCGATTTCAATTTATTGTATTATCGTTGTTGTTTCTTAGACACAAGCAACAACTTTTACCGCCTAATACGTAACCTCATTTTGACCCAGAAACGAAATACGGTTAAACATAACTTCGGACCCACAGAAAACAAATAGAAAAGAAACTGTGGTTATGTAAGTCTCGACAAATATATCATCGCTTGTTTAAACAAACCGTTTTTATGCATATTATATAAATCTTATCCATAATGTAAGCCACCTTTCAGTAAAAGACAACATAGTTAAATACTAATACCGACTTGTTCTTGAATCCAAGCGCAGTCTTAAGCATGAGCTAAAACGGTGGGGACGTGAAACGCGAATCAGTTTGACTCTCCTGATGACGCTTGAGGAAATCTTTATTGTGTATCTTTCTATGATAAATTTCACCTATACGGCTAGGTTTCCATCACTACAATATAGGCAGGTTAACCAGTAAAAGAATCAACGGATGACATCCTTACTTCTCTTTCATGAAACCGCGAAACCGCTGTTTATACATTCACGAAATAAACTTTCCGTGTTGGTTGTCTAATAATGCGCTATTTACATTAAAACAAAGTTAACCAATTATAATTATTTCGCGTACAAACTGCACTAGGTAATGGTGGTGCTTTTGAAACTTATTCGGGAACACCGGAGCGTGTGTTTGGTTTTCAAATTTTCGTAAGCAAGCGATTAACGTCCTTCATTGTTTGTACTTTGTACTATAGGATAGTGCTCGCAAAGCGTATTTTGTTTGTGTTGTTAAGGATTCCATTTTCCAGCACTATAATGTTAAACTTGTTACTTATTTTGTGTTGTTACTTATAATTTGTTGAATTATTGTACGCCGTGCATGTGCATAAAGCCTTGCACGTTAAGTTAATTACGTATTAAGTAATTTATCACTACATTCCATGATAAATAACATAGAAAGAAATTGACTAGACGTGTAAGTAATTTATAAAAAGACAGAAATTGAAGATATATTTCTATGCAATGATACCCTAGCTAATCCCAATCATTTTGTTGGTCAAGAAAAAACGGCTTCAAATTACTTGTAATTTAAACACTAAACCAGTCTAATCTTGAATCATTTAAAAAAGAAATAAAAACGAAGTGGACGGCAATACTTCATTCATTTAATCACGTAAAATATTGTATAAAAATATAAACTTAAACATTGAAAATAAAACCATGATCGTTCCGTCACGATTCAAATTGTAGAGTCAATGACTTATGCAAAAATATTAATTGGAGATTGGCAGGTCGTTTACCTAAGTAGATTATTTAATTACGTGAAGGAGACTTGTAAGTCCCATACACGTTGGCTGTATTATAGGTAAATATTAGCTTCAGTAAAGAGAAACTTAGCGATGAATATTGTGAAATGTAATCCGCATCCATAAAAGCGGTAAGGATATGTTAAAAAAAATCCAGCCGGCCAGTCCAATTTAGTTCATCATCATCATTGGCCTTTGTCCAACTATATTGGGCTCCAATTTAGTTATAAATCACATTAAAATTATTTGCTTAGTTATCTAAAGCATATTATATGCACTATAAGTTAACTTTAAGACGCGCTACTTTAATGTTTAACCGTCTCTACTTGCCAATCAAATGTCAATGATGTTAGACATTCAACATAACATATTAAATCTGATTATTTTAAGCTAACAAAACACCTTAAAACAGTAATGAAACAGAATAAAAACTCTTCAAACCCAACTTCCCGTATAGCAGGAAATATAATTATCAATAACAAGCGTACACGTAATTAATATACAGCAATTATATTGTACCTTAATTACGAAGGTGTGCCTAAAATTATCCGGTGTCTAAATCGGAAGGCGAGAACTATAGGGCGGAACTAATGAGGCAAATGGATCGCGATGGGGTCCTAACAAGAGAGAGAAAGCGCTTTACATGGCATATTGCCGTCTCTCTTCCACAACTGCAGGTTTTAATAGATGGTAAAGGATCAACAGGCTTACGCAGATGGGACATGTCGTAACGAGCTTTACTTGTTACTGCTAGTTCAACTAGTTATATTGTTGTTATTACCTTCTTATGAATGTGACGTGCGCTAAGCTGTTTAGTTTTTATGTCGGGAAACAAAGGTGTAAACTGAGAATGCATTTGGAATTTTGCTGTATCTGTTTCTTTGTTCATTACTTACACTATTACAGGATCTTTTTATTCTATTTTCATGTGCTTTATAAAATTACTTTTTACGGGTTGGTTGCTTTGTCAATTTCTTCCGTTTGATAACTTAGCTCGATTATTTACCGTACGTATAAGCTAATAAAACAAAAGACTGTAGTGTCGTGTTCTTCATTTCTGTGAACACCGAATGCACTATCAACTGTTCTAAATATAGACACATTGCTTATCTAAAAACTCGTAGAAGCAAACAATTGTAGAGCTATTTCTGCACTTAATTGAAACCGTCTATGCATCTAAATAGCTGATTAATATAGTAAAAACTTGCGGTATTATACGCCTAGTTTACATAGAACAACGAGGTGTTTACCTTAAACTAATTAAGTAATTAATGGAGTGAAGCTGAATTAAAAGCTATTAGACGATGTTATTTATTTAATATTAGTTAGATACACGTTACCGGCTTCTATGAAGCGGAAAATCAAAGCTTTTTATAGAACAATTTGAATATGATTTCCATTGCAATGAAAAGCCGACATTTTATTACGTTTATTTGCTTTAAAATAATATGGTTAGGCATTTTTGAAATAATGTGTTTATTTTTAATAAAGTTATTGGCTGACTGTAGTAGTTCGTAACTGTAATTAAAACTCATCTGTCAATTATGACACTTCCCCCGAACAAGCGATATCAACGAAATTAATTGAACAGCAAAAAGCCAACACATAATCTGTGGCGCTAACTACTCACAGAATTGAATACGTTGATACAGCGACGAACGATTTCGCAGTTAACGGTCCGGAGTTTGACCGTTAAACTGGTTCTGTTACCATTTGTACCTGCCGAGATACGAACCCCTTAGGGGAGAACTGTTTGTCAGAGCTTCCGTACACGGTAGGCCACAATAACCGTACTATTAGGCCGGCACTGGCCGTTTTGCAAATTTGCTTCTGTTGAAATTTATTGTTTTTTTTTCTTTGCTCTATCGTCGGTGTATTATGGAATGATATGGTACATTTTATACAGTAGGAAATGTTAAGGTTGTAAAAGAATTAAAAAAGAATGGTCGAGAGCGAGACGGAGTCGCGAAACTGAGTGTTCCATACGTCAGTAAAATATTAAATCAGTCTTTAACTGTAATAGTCTACTGACAGTTAGCGTAGCCTTATTAATAGGGTTCCAATTTAACCTATGGGTACAGATGCCTACAGAAATATACTGTTTTCAGTAAGACTGTCGTAGTTTGGTTTACTAGACAGAGTAAAATACTATCGACGTCCTGATCGACTCACGATCATATAACAGGAAGGCTATCAAACTTTTAATAAAGAAATTCTCAGTAAGCGTATTTGTACTAGAATGAACTCTTTAAATAGAAATAGGTCGCATAACTCGAAAAATATGAGGGTGTGGAGCCTTTCTTCCGCTTACAGACGTATGACCTTTTGAAAAGCGGTCGAGTATCATTAAAATTGTTGTTTTTATTGTAATTTTTAATATCATTTTTATTACGTTTTGTGGCCGGTACGTACTCACATATTTATTTGTACCAGGATTTCCCGTATAACCTACCTACACGTTTATTTATTGCTAGTAAAAAAAAAACGAAAAAACCCAAACATTTCGGCGTTATAACAATATTAGTAGCTGTACCACTTAACGGTATCTTATTGGGCGACCACTAACCTTAATGACCGATGAAGTGGGATGTGCCCTTATTATTGCTATTATTATAACTGTTTGGTTATCATTTCAATTGTATTTTAATGTACCGTTATCGTATTTATGACTTGTGTACGAGTATTGCGATTTTTTGTTCTATCACTTATCGTTTTAATATGACGGTTGTTCACTATCGGTCTCTGACAAGCGCGAGATTAACACGCATATAGTGTACGCATAAGTCGATATATCGTATTATACTAGCTATGATTGCCGGAGATTAAATGGATATTTAAAATCCATATTAAAGTAAGTCCAAATTACATAATTGCTACAGGCAAAATGAAAGAAACAAATTTTGAAAATAGTTTGATCGTTTTGTATAGGTATGTGTCAATACGTAATGAAGCCTACATTTCACCAGTCTGCTTAAAGTCAGGGTTAAAAATAATAAAGCTAACCCGCAGATCGATTTCCAATAAAACCCTTGATTCGCCCGTAATGGATATGCAAGTCAGCCTTTCAATTAAAAATATATATCTACGTCAAATCGCTAGAACATTAACAATAAAATCTACTCTAAGCTTCAATTATTCGCATCAATTAAGATAGGAGTTTAAAAGTCATTAATGCGAAGAGTATAAGGCGCATATTAGATAGACAATTTAGTAGATATGCTTATAGTGCTGAGCTCGCTACAGTCACTTAGGACTTGTCATGTGGTATCAGAAAATATTAAATATCTGCATATATTTTGCTTAAAATAATTCGATTGGCTGGTTTAATGTAGGAAGCCCTCAGAAGTTTAAAGGAAATACACACTCACTATTTTATTATACAGTTAGACAGTTTGAGACCGGTATCGACATAAAATGAAATGATTAAAAAAAAAGGCTCTTTTGGGAAGAGTTCACTTTTAGATACGTAAATAAATACCAAATTATAATATTCAAACAAGCTCTCCACTTTTATAAATATTAATTGATGTTTATCCTTTTAACAACCGAAACCAAAAGGTCTGAATCACTTGATTTCCTTAGCGCCCTTAAGTTCATAAAGACTTAGTAACGCAATTAAATACTCCCTGAAACATGGCATATGTTTTAAAGTTGCCAAAACATCAATAAAAATATTTACACATACGTTATTGCAATAAACAATTTCCATTCGGACTTCTAATGGAAGAAAAACAAGATTTATCGTACCGCTGTCATCCTGTTTAAGTTGTAAGTCTATTGAGAGAAACGAGTTGGTTAATGGTGCACGCAAGCGGCAAGACTCACCGTCTCCACGTTGGGCATTATACATTCTATAATATAAACTTCTATACTAACTGTTGCCCGCGACTTCGTCCGCGTGGTTAGAAGATACAAGTTATAATTTATAACTGCCCTGTTTTTTCCCCATTTTCCATTGTATCTTCGCTCCTATAAGTCGCAGCGTGATGGTATATAGCCTAAAACCTTCGTCGACGAATGGTCTATTCAACAAAAGAAGACTTTCTCATTTGAACCAGTAGTTCCTGAGATTAGCGCGTTCAAACAAACCCTTCAGCTTTATATATTAGTATAGATAAACATTATATACTCGTATAGAATGTATTACAGTAATAAAAAGTAAAAAGTGTTTACATAATTCTTAGTGTTTATGACATGCAGTTACTTGCGTTTGTAACTTAGATAAAATTGGCTTTATCTTAAGCAGTATTGCTGTAGGTTTAATAAACAAAATCAACGTATGCAAAAATTAAATGTAAATAATACATTGGATATTTTTAACCTCTGAACCCTATTGTTTCTTTTTTTTACGTTTTAAATAATCGTAAATCATTTTTATTTTGTAGAATAGCAAACTTTCCATCCATCATTCCAATCACATTTCTAATAAGTACAGCAGCCATTATAACAGTTGTATCTATTGTATTCCACGATCATCTCATATTCTATTAATAACCTGTGACAGTTATGGACCAGCGCCGAACAATGCACAACGGCTCGGGGCCTAAGCCGAGCCCCTCTGACCTACAACTCCTTAACTAACTAGTCTAAGAGCTGTGTACAAATATTATGTTTATTGCCAACATAAATATAAACAGGCGGTCCGATTTCAAACGGCTATAAGAGGAAGCTGACCGTTAACTCGTTCCTATTGATATCATTACACCGGAAGACTAAAGTATAATTTAATAGTTGATCTTCGCCTCGATGAGCCTTGAAGTATCTTAGTACCTACACTTCCTCTTCCTTGGCCGCCTCACATACCAGTGATTCGTACCGCTGTAGTGACATACTCAGATAAACATTGACCTTAACCGCGTCTCTTATCGCGTTATCAGTCAACGACAAAATATTAAGTCATTACAAAAGCAGGGCTGGCGCTATCTTTAGTAAAGTGTTTACGATAAAGGTAAACATCGGCACAACAATTGATGAAACTACAAGTTTGGATCGGTTGTAAAAAATGTAGCCAAGTTCTAAAACCTTTTTATAGAACACTTCCCTTTCGAATGCTAACTTTTTTCTTGTACTTAATAATTAAAGCTGGCCATAAATATTGCTCGCTTTTTTGTTTCAATTACCCTTTGAGTGACCAGCATAATCGGACTTTAATTTATGTATTTAAAAGTACTTTATATTCGTAGATGCATCCATAGATATTAATCAGCAAGCAAAAGTGGACACCGTACAAGTCCAATATCAGTATAAGTGACAAGTTACAGATAACAACTAATAGTGTTATGCGGTTTTATGTCGTTAGTAATGAATGTGCCATTTTAAGAACAAACATATGTAATTAAACAAAACACAATATCGGCATCACAGTTTATTTGTGTAATTAAATTGGTTCAGAATTGTAATTGAATTGGTTAACGAGACATCAATTAAGCGTATCATGCTTAATTGATGTCTCGTTAAACGTCGCTATCTTTAAACAGTCCTGATAGCTCACCCGACATCTGAGAAACCGTTCCGCAATTAGTAAGCTGCAAATTAAATAATGAGCATAACAAAACCCCAAAAGCGTTAAGAGATTGTGTCATAACAATAAAAAAATATTGACAAGAGACCACCCTTTGTCCGTGGCGCCCCGGGACCCTTTACACCCAAATAAAAATCAACACGCTCTGCAACAAAACGCATTATCAAAGAACACGGCGCTTTGCGGAAGACTGCCGTTATTATCTCGACAGAGAAACCACTCATTACTGTCATCTCACTTCCCCGCGGGAGAGGCGCGTTCGACAGCAAAGGATAGCTACATGTCGTCGTGATCAATGGATGCAAAAAGGTGTAGTGACGTCGACAGGATGCTCGGGCGCAGCTGGCTGGAACTTTTGTGTTTTTATTCTTTTTCTTTTTCCACAGACAAAAAGAGGATCGTTTCGCGCGGTTTAGCTTCGAACAACCCGCGCCTGTTTCCGTAATGGGAACGGAAAATGTTAATGAAGCATACGCCTTAGTAGAATGCGTGTTAAATTATATGCTACTACCATCGAAGACCGGCAATTTGTGTTAATAATCGTTCGAATACAGACAATTAATTTACCTAAATATCAATTTAGGAATTGAGTTTAGCTTATAAAGTGAACGAGTGGTGGTTATGAAACTATTAAAGTAAATCCTTGCCATAACTCGACAATGCCCTCGAGGCAACACCCCACCCCCGAGCCTTGAAATTGTTTTTTTACAAGGTTAGTCATAAAACCAATTAAAATCAATCAGGCGTGACTACCCCTCGTATCTCCTGTCAGTAACAGATGTTTGATTATCAAAACATTAACGAGGAAGAAATCGACGCGCTTAATGCCAACAGCGCATCACAAAAAAATTGAACATTATCAACTAAAGAGCGATTTAATTAATCCATAATTGAAGTTATTAAATGAAAACACCAGTAGTTACATGATAGATAGAGAATAAAGGTTTACCTACTAACTGCAATACAATTTAATTATAAAGCAATCAAGGATATTGAACACAAGGGCTTCAGTATTGCCGTGTGAATATTTAAATTTTAAAAACTTAAGGTTTCAAAGATCTTTAGTTGTAAAAACACATGTAAAATATTTTATTTTTTATTAATAATAAAATAATAAAATAATTTATTTCCCAAAAAATATTACAAAGTTTGTCTTAATTATTAGCTAGAAGAAAACAATGGTTCAGATATATAATAGCATCCGCTGCCGAACTAGGTTAGGACCTGTATTTCAGCAAAACGGCGCCACTCCCCGTAGCATCAGAATTTAAACTAGCTTATCACTATTTTACACAAAAACATCAAACTAGAAATAAATGTGAAATAAATGGTGTGTAAGAGTGCCTCTCTTTGTATATGGGTGTAGTGAACGTGTGTGTATGTGAGAGGGTGTGTATTGTTTACATATCAGACTTATGAATATATATCCCTATCTTATCAAAGTACAAAATCATAATATTGTTAGAAAACTGATAATAAGTAGAGAGATCTAATAAGAAATTTTTCGTCTGTGGTGTAAAAGTTAAGACGTGTAGTGATTCTATCTGATGGCAAACGTGTTGACCCAGTTCCTCAGACGGTCTTGTAGCTTGCTATTCAACTTGGTTGAACTTAAAATATGTATTCGTTTGCATACAGCGGCGGTAGTCGGAGAACTTACCGAGATATCGAATCGGATTGCTTAAGTATTTGTTGTTTGATATGCTACGGCTTTGAACATTTTTATTCATGTAAATTCTATTACTGGGAACTCAGATTTATTTACTTTCTCGACTATTTATCATTGTTCCACTTTTTTCTCTTGTTTTATACTTTCTTAGTTGAACAAACTGTTTTAAATAAGAACTTGCTCTAGCAAAGTTTATTTCGTTAATATCTTTTGGAAGTCAAATCTATAAACCTTGATTTGAAAGAGCACGTGATCTCGCAAACCGGTTTTACGTTACTTATTATTTAGTTCAATAAAGAAATAAGATATTTAAATTAATTACACGCTGCTCCATTTTATTAAGTTATTTGATCTAAAGACAATATATTTCTAAAAAAAGAAACATTTTTAAACGAAAACTGGTTTTAATTGGATAGAACTAATTTAAAAAATAACCTGCAGTTATCAGTCCATCCAAACCGTTAAGTGCTAGTTAAAGTTTGATAACCAATAAGGCAATTCGACTTCGGCCTTCACTAACTGTTACAAGAAAAGCCTTTTTCCTGAAGGTTGAACTTAATCATGCCGACCTCTTGTCAATTTTCGACAAGGTCCACTCCAGAACATATACAACATTTACCAATCAAAATACTTTATTATTAACAGTAACTTGTAAATATGGTATTATAAAAATAGAGCGAGCACGTTACATACAGTCCACTATAATCGCGTTGGAAAAGAAAACCGACGTCAGTATTACGTCACTAATCCATTTAAGTAGTTTGGCATACGGCGATGCCTAATCTGGACAAGTAACAAACCAAATTGACGCAATCTGCTAAAAAACACTATCGATAATATTTGCTTTATTTGATAGTATTTGATTGGTACCTACTGGCCTGTACACGCAAGTGCTAGACACCACATTTGACTGCCCGGATAGTCGAGCGGATTCCATACCCGCGTAGGATAAGCAATTGTGTGATCAACGGGTGCTTTTCCTGGGTCTGGGGGTCTTTAAATAAATGCATAATTAATTTCTTATTGCGGGAGTCTTTGGCAGAATTAGGAGGTAGACAAAAAATTATAAACAAATCTACTGGTACTTATAATATTAGTACCTATATTCAAAATGTATCATCGTTGTCTTGTGTAGTGCCGAAGTCAATCTTTAACACAAGTTAAGTAATAAGATTTCAATCTTTTTCATAATATTAAAGATACAATAATTATGTTGTAACTAGCTATTTCCATATGTAGAAGAAATATAAACAGTACTATAAATGGGACAAAACAAATGCCGCACAGCGTATAAGTACACAATTAAAATAAATATAAATTGTGAACTTAAATATGGTCGCTGGCATCATTTTAAAGGCTTTGGCTTTACCGACACCCTGCCTTAAAAGACTTTAGTATCGCATTTAATAAATACCAATACTTATGTATGTTCATAAGTTAAAGGTACTGATATATAACCAATATAATCTATTCCTTAGAAGTTCAGTGATTGCCGGAGACCCCAACATTTACGAAGCTTTTAATTAGAACTGAAACTTACTTGTGGTATTTAAAACTGTTTAAACGATTGCTAAATGTATATACATAAATATTAAGATGCAACTAGAAACTTTTGAAATGTTTTTAAAACATTCATCAGTAGACTCATCGGTGTTTTGTAATTTGTTTTTTTTTTTCTGAATGATAATATTCTTTAAATTTACTTCGGTGTTCGACGAGATTATGATTAGACTTTATGTTCGCGACTCCTCAAGCAATAGGCCAGTCACAGATTGGAGAAAATAATATCCATCTCTTCTGACGATTTTCTCAAACGTTTGTTAGTGCAAACAGTAAAACGCCGCAATAAAGAAAAAGCGGAGAAGGAGTTACGCTCAAAATAAACAACTGATTTACGGTAAGAAAATACTAAAAGGTTAACTGAAAAGCAGTAACTTCACTAGCTTCAAATATAAATGTGACAGTAAAACTTTTGAACATGATAGCAACCTTTAAAAGTCCATTGTCATATGTACGTATGTACGTAGAGGCGGCTAGAACAAGTGTGTAAGTTAAGGAAAATGCCAATGCAAAAGCAAGCAATTTGTCTGAGCCATTCACAAGGAAACATTTGTGTGAAATGAAGCGCATTCATTGGTCATGTGATCATCGGCATGTTTTAATTTATTTTAGTATTTAACGGTGGCTATGTACTCTTCTACTGCTACTGTTCATAATATTAAATGATGCAACGGTTTATTCACGCGTATGTATCGGTATTGCCCGACTACTTTCGGACTCAACGGCGACGAGTTGGTGACAGGGTCGTGAATCGAACTAATTAAATTAATTATTAATCATCCTTACGAAAGCTACTATAAAAATACTGCTAAGATAAAAAGTGCATGATATATTAGTGATAGATCGCTTCTGTGTTTCCATACGGTTTTATGGTCATGACGAATATAACCCTGTATCACCAATTTTTTTAATCAGAAATGTTAATATCCTTAGTATTTATTGCCTAAAATGATAAGATAACAGAAATATTTGTTACAGATGAAAAAAAAATTTGCTTGTATCCATGCCTCACTTTTCGTTCATGTTTGTTTGCGTGTACCTCGGTGTTCGATACAAACTAGTTTAGTCGACTGTTTAACACATCTGACAGAACCTCCTCAAGTAAAACTTTCAGGGTAAGTTCAAATGTCAATGAATTTGGTGGGAGTTTGGTGCTCTACTTAAACGTGTAGCAAACTTTGTAGTTCATGTATGGCTGTGTAGTCAGCCGACACAAGATAATAATATCTTATCGAAACAATCTTAGAAACGTTTTCACTATTATTCCATTTATCACGATTATAAAGTGAACACTGCTGGATACAGTTCTTATCATTTGATTATTATTTCGCATATTTTTTCGCTTGACATCAAGAAATTTCCATCAGTAAAACTCACTTAACTTTTAATGTACCGTCTTTTTTGTGTTTAAGGAGCTAAAAGCCCAGTTCAATGTCTTAAGTTTCAACGAGACCCGTTCCTGAGATGTGATATCTATCGTTTTTATTTAAAACTTTTTATTAACCTTCGCCATATTTCCAGGCTTAATTACAGATTTCTGTAAGTTAATAGCGCCTAAAAATTTCATCCCCTCAATCGTTTCGCCAAGACCGAAGTAATTCATTTAGGATAATTCCTGTCAAGCCTTAGGTGTTTTATCGACCTCAGCGGGTTTAGTTAACGTAGAGTAGTAAAATGTAACGCGAAATGCGTGACGTCAGTTCTATTTCCGAGCGGCGGAAAGTAACGTTCCCTGGAAAGATACTTGATTTATTTAGAGTTGTTATTCATTATGGAGTAAAAGGTCAGTTGGCGAACGAATTTGTTCCCTTATTGAGTGTGTACCGGGCAAGCAGTGTATGGTGTAAGTGAATAGCACAATAAAGTCTGTGTTCTCGCACACTAGCGAGCCGTATGTACGTCAGTCGTCCACGTGCGATGGCCACGTGCCCTGTCCACGTGGACAATGGCGTGATAATATACAACGTTATAACCGAAGGATGCACAATATTCTAATGGTAACTAACTTTTGTTGTAGCACACCTATAAATCGATGTGTTTTAATTAATCTAGACTATAATACAACAATTTGAAGCATTTTCTCATCAGCATTTTTATTACTTCTTCTACAGTTGTGTAGGTATAGCATTATAACGAAGCCCTACAAATACGTTAATTTTTAGATTTAGAAAAACTTATAAAACATATGCCTAAATTTTATTAGTTTATTACTCATTTAAAATTGCTTATTGATTTACTAAAATTTCTAAGAAATCAGATCTCGATAATACTTGCTGGTACTCTATATTTTAATAATTTCTTCTGTACATTGTTATACCAAGTACCTATTGACGTTTAATATAATATCATGTCTGTCTCTATGATGTTTATGAAACTTGATACTAATTGGCATGAAACTGATATAGAAAAATACTTGTTATGACTGATAAAGCTCTCATTCTATACAATAACAGGTTGAGTTTAACTGAGGTCATAAAAATAAGCTTTTCATTTATTTTTGTCTATTGAGGCTGTTTTTTAATAGGACCAAAAGGCCATTAATCGTCGATTAAAATAATATTTTTATGTAAGTGTCAACCGCAAAGGTAGTAACAATATCAAGCAAATTATGAGGTAAAAAGTACTAGGTAATTGAGGGACTTAGGTTTATTCCATGGGTACTAGCATGCAGTTGTTTTGTTACTGTATTGTGTTCAGCGGGTAATCTTTACTTAGAGTGACAGTTACAAGGACCACGAACTCTAGACTAAATTAAATAATGGATTAATATTGTCATTCACATAATAACGATCAGTAATAATCACAATTAGGTCCCGCTAACATTAAGATGTATCTATGTTAAACATGCATTCAATAATCTATTGGCCACCTGCATTATTCAACAAGTTATGTGCCATTTGTTTAACATAAGTCTGAATTTCAATAGTGGAGTGCGCACACGCATGGATTCCGGTGGGGAAGCTCGCGCACGAGGCGAAAGCTTAGTGCATGCTCGAGTGTGAATTGCCTACATGAATGTTGTCGTATTGCATTGCATTTAATGTGCAAGCAGAAACGAGCTTACAGTCACACGGTTAGGCGCGCCTAATGAGAAAGTTTATCGAGCGTTTATTGCGTAGCAGCGGGAAGCTTCGCCGCGTCGCCAGAGGCAAGAGGCGCTCCCGCCGCCCGCAGGTGTGCCCGCGCCCCGCGCCCCGCGCGCCCCCCGCGCCTCCCGCCCCTCCGCGCACGACACAGCTTTCTTTCGTTCGCGACCGCCGCCAGTCGACTGTCAACCACGGAAGCGAGCGGTCGCCTCGTACACGCTCAATTCGCAAAACGCCGCGCCAACTGTAAACACGACGCACTATCTGAGCAGTGCTTCCGTTCGCGACTTAACCTGAATTCAGCGAAACATTTCACATCTAGTGTCGTGTTGTGCCAAACCAGTGAATGTTTTGATACTCTTATGGATCGTGAAACGTAACCAAACTTCCAATACATGTAAATGTCACTAGTGTCGCGTATGTAGCGGTGTGGTGTCGGCCGGCGAATGCCGTTGATCAGATCGTGCAAAGAAATTGTGGGCATTGTGGTATTGTGCGAAACGGGTTCTGTCTGCAGGACGAGGTCGCAAAAGCTACCGAATCTACATACGGCTACTGGGTGTCGCTGGCCGGCTTTCATCGTGCCTATGATCGCTATCGCGCCGGCATCATCAAATAAGCTGTTTGACTTAAATGAACACCGCAAGCGGTGTCACATTACGATTTCCACGGAATGTCAACAAACCACTCAATATTTATTTTATCAGCGATTCTTAGCTTTATAGCGCTTACATTCAGTTCACAATTCCATCAGTACAAATGTGTGTGTAACTATTTGTATTGTAACATTACATACCTCTCGAAGGTTTACCTCTAGGACTTGTTGAAATGTAAACATTCTTGCGTTTCTATCTAAGCTTTCAAAGTCTTAAAAGACCAGTTAGTATTTAATAAAGTATTTAAAAAATAATACTCTAAGGAGATCTGAAATAGGAATTAATTACGAGAACTACTGAAACTTTAAAACAGTTTTTATCTTATCTCAGACAGCTGGTTCATGCCTAAATTCGACCTTGTTTCAAATAGCAAACAAAATTGTTTACTAACATTTTAGAGGCTGCTGTAGATTGGGATGACAAGAATTCAACCCCAATTTCAGATATCTAGTTAGGGAAGGAAAGGAGCATCTAAACTAAATCAAACAAGTACTCAGAATTCATCTAAAATTCTTGTCTGTATCCAGAGTAAACCCGCGTGGAATCTGTGCTGTAAACCGAGCTTGTCAATGCTATCAATTAATGCCATCGAGGTAGTGCCCTAGTTAGACAAAAGGCGGCAAACAAGCTATTACGTTGGCATAGAGGGGCGATTTGGAACGCTGTTATTGGCTCTCCACTAAATACCAATACGGAATACGCCATGGTAATCAATTTGTTTAGGATTATGGATACTCAGCCACTGCTATTAGTAGCAATAACGTGAGCTTTCCTTTTAATCAACATAGAGATTAATGATTAATCGTTATTCTTTAGTTTTATTAGAAAATGATTGTCCGATATTAATCCATTTTATTCGACATATTTAGTTATCATTCTAAAAGACGAGGAAGACAAGAATTCCTTAGACTAAATATGAATTGAAACAAAAGCTGAGATAAAACAAAGCAAGTATTAAATTGAACTTAAATGAATAAACCAATCAGTGATGGAAGAGCATCATTACTGCGAAGACATTCTGCTTTAGAATTCCTGGTAAATTGTAAATGTAGACTGGCTATAAAGGATAGAAAGACTTAGTGATTGTTCCACGTCCAGGCATTTCTAATTTATATATTGGCTATAACAATAAATCCCTTCATAAAACTGAAAATCTATTATCCTACTCGTTCCTCGTCAATTACTTGCGAGGAAAGCAAACCTATTTATTGCTACGGTTACAAAAGCACTTAAGGACTAAATATGCTTTTAAACTCTTCTAACACATTTAACAGTTAATGCAGGATAGTCAACTTAAATTACTAAGGAAGATTTCATTTCATCAAAAATAATTACATTATCAAGAATGTCTACCGCTTGGTCTCTAATTTTAAGCAAATTGCTTTCGGAAAAGTTAGCGGACGCTTCGCTCGTACATTTTCTTTTAACATAAGTTTAGTTCATAACTGAGCGGTACATCCATAATGTAATTCATTAAAGCTTTGTGTGTTCACCAGTGAGTTTGCGGTCTGTTGCTGCAGGTTGCACTCAAACTTCAACCTCTGTGGTCCTTAAACTTCACCCCACATAGCCATTCTCAACTCTCAAGTTAATCTACTACTTAGCTTGTTTTAATAGTACAAACCGCAGCCTGTTGAGTGAAATTTTCAACGTTTTAGTTCGATGTTATCCCAAAATAAATATTAAAGAATCCATTTTAATTTGCATAACTGGATTAAAGATCGTAATATATTGAATAACAGGCGCTGTCAGTGATATTGCCGGTAAACATTGATTGTTTTCATAAAATCCGCTCCAATTTACGTCAGGGATTTTATCGATTAGATCATGTGATAAGTCGACTTTTGTATTCAATTTGTACGAGGATAAATAGAGGTGAATTGAATGAAATTGTTTTGTAACTGTTCCGTGATTTTTGGGGCATTATCCGTCTGTGTGATCTTGAAAAGTATGGCCGTAACAATAGGCATGATTGCGTATGATTGTTTAAATTAGTACTGTGGAGCGTAGTAGGCTCGAGTGAAAGGCTTACTTTCTCCAGCCCTCCGGCCCTCTTGTACGATGTGGCTCTATTGCAAAATTTCACACTCTCCTAACACCGATAGCTATCAATTACATTGATAAATAGCTTTAGAAATCTTATCTCTACGCTTTCCTTTGCCTTCTACTAAGGAGCTCTTAAGCCTTAATTACTATTCAAGATTAAGTGTACGTGTCCTTTTAATATCATTTTATTGACTTTCTCGGGGCTATAAATGTTAAAAATATTTTCTGAAATCGCAAATTCAATAAAAGCAAATAAAAAATATTTCGTTGTTGTGATAGTCGCAAATTAGCCTGTGTGCCACGGTCCGGTGCTCGTCCGACATCGAGAGAGTTTTCATTACTCCTTTCTACCTCACGTATGTGGGTCGTCACGAATCGCTTTGTTACTCCCCCATTTTGTTTCGATTTAATTTCCTGACAATTGCCGGCTAGATGCACTACTCATTGCTATAACAAAGACATCAGAGATCAAAATTAAAAAAAAACTAAGCTAATATGGATACAATAATAACATAAATGTAAGTAGAAGATGTAATAATACAAATCATTTCATCGTAAATGGCGGGTATCTAATAGGCTTACAATAAAAACAAGCTTTCAACGAGTTCTAATATTTATGGAGTCGATTGAGCAATAAAGAGGGCCGATATAATCGATCTGTTATTTCGCACGGCCCGCCGTACGTGAACTTAAAGCTAACTTACGATAGACCGAGCACCTATGCAGAGTTTACGCAAGACGCTTCATGCCTTATGTAAGCAGCGCTTCTTATGAAACCAATGTGCTTTCGTTACTCGGCTTACATAGAACGGCCGTCAACAATCGCTAATAATGATTAACGAGGACCCGACTCTTTTAAAGTTGCTAAACTTCTTAATTTACTTTATGCTATTTATAAAATTTAAGTAATACGACATAAACGATCTAACATAGAATTATTATTTATTTTAATATTTGTTTATAAAATTAACATAACTGCTATAATACAAATCAAAGACCGTAAATACATAAATGAAAGTGTTAGATTATTTATTATTCATTGTATTGAGTTATCGCGCTGTCACGATAGCGGTAATCGATACTGATAATTCTCCCGCGATAAGGCAACTCTCACTGAATTGTTTCTTAAACATTGTATCATTGTAATACTGTCAATTTTTAAAATATGTTACTAGCTCATGGTCGACCAACCAAATAATAATTTCGTTTATACAATGAATCATCTTCTTGGTATAGTAGATAAAAATACATTATTATTAACCGAGTGGTTGGTAAATAACCTAGAATATCATTATCTGAGTACGAATGGATACAAAGAGTAGAGCCGTAGTTGGAACAAATTGGGTTCAAGCCAACATTGGTTGCCAACTAAATCGAAGGGTGAACCCTTTGGATCGATTGATTTAATCATCCAAATTGTAGCAACTGAAAAATAAACATGTTGGGATGCAAAGGACTATCATCGAAAAATTCTCAGCTGCACCGGAACGAAACAATAAAACTGCATTGGGAATTAGTGATGATGTCCCTGGGAGACAGCCAAGGAACTGTGCCAAAAGAATTTAACTACAAGAGTTATGGTCAACAGAGCCTGAAAAACTAGCATACTCGTACGTTATAAGAGTGCAAATACGGCCGACACAGCGACGAGCGCGCACGTCAACCAAAGTTCATCGTTTAAGCTGTACTATCAAGTTGACTACTTGCTATTAGACCTTATTGAATGCTTGTACTATTGGGCCGCTGCCAGAAAACATTGCCAAAATATTTACAGCGTTGTCACCATTTGCTAATGCTAGAAGTATGGATTGAAGCTTGAGTTTAAATTGAACTGAATACGAGGAATTCCGGCGATTTAAACATACTGAGAATAACTGTCGACTATTAGAATTTCAAATGCCTATTCAATTCTAAAATAAAACTTGGGTTCGAGACATGTCTCGCGCGCAATTTAATCACCATTAAATTAACCATCATGACCCCTTAATGATTTAACTTATGAGCTTGGTTAATTAGGGCGTACCATGTTTGTTATCTAGCTACTGTGTACTTTATAATTTAGTATTAAGTGTGGTATTAAGTCAGGTGGGGCAGGTAGCAAGGGGTGGGGTTATCGAGAGCGGTGGGGGCAGGGGCGCCGGGGACCTTCCGTCGACAACATCTGTCACGGCAGCTGCCTACCCACCGATCGCACGTGCGACTACACCTATTATTAAGGCCGTTTTTTTTCTCCAAAACTCTGGAAGTGTTACGGAAGATTCCAGCATGTGCTGCCCTGTTGATAAAAAAACTGAGATCCAATCGCTATTGTTAAAATAACGCTATCACAATTTTATAACTTAAAAGTTGTTAAATTATCTGTTTAGGTATGGTAATCACGTACACAAGAAACTTATCATCGCGCAATATTTTTAACAGCAAACGATAAGTAATCCTTTGCACTCAAGTATGTATAATCGCACGTGACTTAAATACGTAGAAGACTAACAAAACAGTAGGAAAAGATCGCAGGCACCGATTTTTAATATGTGTTTCCACAGGCGCACACGTGACGTTTGTTTACCGGCGGACTCAAGGCCGCATGCATTATTGCGACGCTATTCCGTGCACGTAAAAGACGGATAACGCAAAATAAAAAACTGCCTCACAGTAGCTGAAAACCACAGCTTAACATCATAAAATTCGATTTAACAATATTTACACCGACAGTTTGCCTCTAAATTCTATATAATACAAATAGTTTCATATCAAAATATTTTACTGTAATACACCACAAGTGGTATTGTAAACAAACAAAAATGAATCATCGATTACTCGGATTGTAGAATTCCCAGGAATTTGTTTCATGATGCGATTCGGCCTAACAGTTTAAAGCGGTTTGGTCGGCGGATTAATTTGATGGATGGCGGAGATTACGGTCCGTCTTTATAAACAAATGATCTCTGAACTTACTTCACAAACTTCAGCTTGCTAAAAACATTGACATTTAAAACCATTTATTACCAAGCATCGTTCTATTTCGGATTTGCATTGAGAACAGTTGGGTCAAGATGACGTCAAGGCTGTCTGAACAACGATCAATGCGTCGAATACACGAACGACGCAGTTTAAATTAGACAATAAGATCGTAACACGCTTATGTTGATCAGGCATTAGCGGAGTCAAGGATGGAACAAAACCAACAATAGCGCATCGCCCGCAACTGAAATCGTCTGACGGCATTGCACCTTTGACCCGGTAGAGCCGCAATGCAGCGCTTGCCTACACCACACCGAACTACGTTTTATGTTTGTTTACCATCACATGCATAATCGCCGCCTATCTCAATAAACTAAAGTCGCAAACGTCCCCGAAACCACGTAATATATTGCATTAATTGCATTGCCCACTACTAAAGTCAACGCCATAAAGCACGCTACATTATATTTACATCATATTTGCGTGCGTGTTTTAAGGCATCTCTGGTTATTATATAAGTGTAGGTATGACGTAAATATAGCTATCGGTTACCAAATTCAGTTCAATTTGCGAGATGACATTTCAATGTTATAGGTCACCCGCAGTTGCGTACAGATAGAGATGAAACGCAACAAATAACTGTACGAGTTGTTTTACAGTGAAGCATAAATATTCAAATGATAAGTCCAGTCGCCAACACTATTTGTTGTTTGTCAGAATAGTAAAAATATACATCGATTAAGCATTTGGCGGACGTGCGACAAGCGATTTGTATGTCTTGGTAAACATCGTGTTCGGACTAATTTCGATTCTAGGAAAGCGAAGTTAGTTCAAACACTAGCCCGACTTGAATAGATTCAGCGTCTTGCATGTAAGACGTATATCTATTTAAAAGCGGAAAATAGACGTGTGTATGTCTTTAATAGGACCGGACTGCAGACGCCGAACGCTGCTGTGATATCTTCTGTGATGTGCGAGCCAGCCCACGGATATTTTTATATGTGATTTACTAGTGCCCAGTACAAACCGAGTACAAAAAAAAACGGATTATAGAGTATATTTATTAGTGTTATTGAAACGATGAAGGAGGAGTGCAAGTTGTGTAGTGTGAACGGATGGGGTGGTGCTGCACAGGGGATGACAGACTTTTCTATATCGTCGCTGATGCGGCCGGCGGCGGGGCAGGCGGGCCGGAGCCGCGCCACGACGCCGTGCTGCTCTCCGCCTACCTGTTCAAACTAGGTGACTATCCCTTGTATACGCTTCACGATTACTACGCCAGCAGCGGTGAGTATCGCGAGCCATGCACCTACATCGCACCTACTAATTAATACACGAACCACTAACAAGTAAGTTTATACACTCAATACTAACGACTAATATTCTATTTATAATTGTGGAAATTGGCTACGTTTAGCCACTGGAAAGTTTTATTTGTAAACAGACAAATGTCTACCATTTATCCTCACTTCCGTAAGCAATGTATCTGCATTCAATCTATTATAATTTTAAGGTTTTTATTCACACACATGGCACTTTAGACAAAACAATCGCAAACAAACTAGCCTTTTGAGTTGTTGAAAGATCGACGACTGAACAAACATAATTGGGAGGTATTGTGATCCTTCAATATGCTGACAAGGCTGTGGAATTCCCGACTTCACATAAGTCTTTGTTTTGGAATGTTCCTGCTTTTGTTAAAAACACGAAATTATCCTGTTAAACACTGTCAGCAAAACATGCATATTTTTACAACTTGGTAAAGTTTACGCTCAGGGTAGCTAAATAGATTTCGAGATAATGTTTCTGCAACTGATAATAAAAATAATGCATATTATCGAGCAAAAGGAGTAAGCTTTTGACTATTTAAATGTTTCATTGACATGATTACGTGCTGTATGCCTAATTAGTCTAATTGCGTCAGTACTGTTTTAAATATAAATCAAAAGTAAAACCATTGTCTCCATTTTGCTTTGTTAAAATATACTGTCACGGAAACATGATGTGTTTTAATCTCACTGTAAACGCAGGTATTACACTATTTTAATATAGAACAGGAAATGTAGGAAACAAAGATTTTATTACACTTAATGGGAAATATCACGTTTCGGGTAAAGTGTCACAATATAATGGAAATAATAGCCTCTGCGTGTGGACGCACGTGTTTCTTTTTAAACAAACAATACTTTTTTTATTCTTCTTTCACGTAAAAGCTTTTAAAACGCTCGATGTATAGCGCTGTAGTAGCAATATGGTGTTATTATTGTTTTGTTAAATCCCGACCATGTATCTACAAGACAGACTAAAATGTTTCTTCAACTGTAAAACACGCTTGAATATTGATATCAGCATAAACGTAAGTTATTTTGGGAAAATGTCCCGATATTACGTAGCAGATAAAGTATAAATCAAATTTGCGGAAACTAAGTTTTATTAAAAACTTTACGGTACTCGACAAGTTTAAATGTAACTATCGACAAGCTGGCGTTTAATATCCGGCTTCGGCACCATTCAACAATTTTTAGGATAACGTTTATAGCGAATCTAGACATTTAAACGATTGATCAATTTTATTGGTTATCGATAAATGTCGATAGTATGATTTTTATGTGAGTATTCGAAACTCGTTTTACGGATTCGCGCATATTACCAGGCAATAAATTAACACTATAAATGATACCTTGTTGAGAAACCTGATAGAGCCCGCTAATGTATGCATCCTAACTAAATTTATAACTAACGCGTAATCTCTTCAACAATTTATAATGTTCGCTCAACTAACATTGCGTTAAAGGATTAATGCATCGAAAAAGCTTTGAAAAAAAACAAAGACTTATTCAAATGACGTCAGATGTAATCGGATTTTCACGTCTGTTCCCCGTGCAGTCATGTTTTTATGAAAGCGAGAACTTGCTTTACAGGATAAAGAACGTTCATTAGATTTAATTGCGCTCTCTGAAATATTAACGATAAGAATTTGTTCCTAGCGATAAGCTTAAAGCACTAACTGTGAGATGCATTTATCTAGTTTATTCTAATGTTATCGCGTTATACGTCGGCACGATGTTAACCTCGCACAGATCCGTGAGCGAATCCGGATCTATTTGAATGTCTCTTGTCACTTCTAGATTTATTCGCATCATGATACTGTACAGCGATCCAATGACAAACAATATTGATGTCAGCTCGCGTCATTTAACGTGTACACTGACGGTACGATCACAAGTATTGGATCGCGTGGGCTTAAAGGCTTTAGACGGCATTCTGACAATCGTAGATTGGTTTGTCTGTTACATTCAGTCCTTGATTCTGACTTGTTTTAAGTGCGTCCATCTTCACAAATAGCTTTCAAAGCTTAGAAGAAACATCTCTACAATACCTGCGATTTTACGACTCGTTCCAAGTCTCTTTATAAATACAATCTTTCGTAAACAAATCTTTATGATCAAATCTAGCTTTTACTACTGAACTTATGTTACTAAATTATTATTTATTTAACGCTTATAATAAGTTTTATAGTAATCACAAAGTTTCATCGTCATAAAAATTTATAAGGTTAAATTAATTAAAGTTGATGCGTCAAGCAGATACATAATTTAGTGCTGTTGTGCAGAAATAGCCGAAGTTATGACTGCGATAAATAATAATCGAGCTTGAAGATTCCAATAACATACACATGAATATATTTAAAAAAATTATAGCTAACTGAAACCGCAATCTTAAATATATCATATGACTTTAAACTAACGGTACTTATGACTCAAATATTGTTACTCTTTTTGATAGAAGACTGTCGACACTATCTATCTTGTAGTAAGCGGACATAAAGCGATCATTGTCCGAGCTAAACCACTTGCCGTTGTAATCGATAAGCCAGTTAAATTAGGCTTCAATGTTTACAGAAAAATGACGTCACGGGTGCTCCCCCATCACGATGACTCACAAAAAATCTCACTAACACCAAACAATCTTACCCATAATTCCTTCCTTTTCGGCCCTCATATTAGGCTCCGAGAGTAAAAGAGATAGCGCTAGCTTTATTATCGTTCTTATTGCTCCAGGAAACGGTCGGGGAATAATCAACTCATTGAATTAATTCACACGATCTAGAATCATCCGGAAAGTGGATTGTCCCTCTTTGCATTTTATTCATTCATACGTTTTTATACAAAGTTATTCTTATTGTAATTTAAATTTTATTTTAAGTTATCTATTCAATGGAGTGTATAACGTAGAGTTATTCCAATAATTATATTGTTGGAAAATTGTGTATTTTGAATGCTTGTTCAATCGTCAATTAGTTTTTAAAATCTGAAATGATTTTACTCACTTATAAAAAATCTTCAAACTATCTATTCTATCTTTAAAAATATATCAGAAATAAATTAAATATAATAAAAATAAAATAAATAAATCCAAATCTAAGCAAGCGGATCAATTCATTCGTAAAAAAACATTGGTAACAGTTTTGAATGTACGGCGAGCTTTACTCCGGCACTCCAAGTTAGTGCCGCCTCTCGCTCTCCAATACCGTTGGTTCACGAACGTTCGAGTTGCGAGACTAGAAATAACTAGACCCTTCACTTCACTTCGGGAATATTCCCTCTGTATTTTTGTTACGTTTTTAGTTTATATTTAGATTTAAAAATAGTTTTTTTTTGTTACTTAAAAGAAGAGCCATTTTTGTTTTTGGTATCGATAGCTAAGAAAGACTTTTCATCTTTTAGAACAATGTGCAAATTAGAGGTAATTGTTTGAGTTTAAGTTCAAATGCTCAATTTCCTTTGAAGTTTATTGCAGTATATTGTAGTAAGTAGTTTGTTTTCTAGAGCTGCTAAAATTACAGTTACAATAAATGTAGATACCCGCAACCTGACTAAAACTGAATTAAGAGTTATAAAGCTCACCATACGACGTAACACATTTGTCCCAACACTAAGCAATGAATACAACCCTATGTAAGAGGGCGTCGTATGGCCGCGCAATGGGCTATAAAAAGTTAAGTAAAACAATAATCAGTCGAGCGGGGGCCCTTTAGCCCTTTACCCCCTCATTCCAACCGTAAACATTAAACACACACAACTCCACGGTTTTTATAAAAACAACATTAATATTTATACTGTTGCACTTATTTTGTTAAATAAAAAGCTAGATTGCGTTTCCTTTTTCTTCTTCTATTTATATCGTAACCGTTTTCAGCCAATGATTACAAAAAAGGTTTCTAAGATTATAGCGTGTATTTATAGATCGCAGCGTTAATAAAAAAGTATCAATACGAAACTTATTAAAAACGCATTTTCGTCCGCTACGTGTGGTATATAAGGGCATGATAATGAATTATTTATTTATTGTATTGACTGCGGCGGCTTTTGCAATGCCACGCATTGAATTATCGATATCATAAAACATTACCACTCGCTACTAATAGCGGTTGGATGTTGAACGACATTTAATCATTTGTCCGTTTGTGGTGTTACGTACCTTATAGGTGTGTCACAGAATTGAGCAACAATATGCTCCTAACAAATTACCATAAGTAGCACCTGTCGGATATTTATAATTTATATCTCTATCATGAAATTACATAAAGTAATACGTTTTTATGAGTATTCGAACCAGCTAAATTATTCATTGAACACTTACATTAAAAAACGACATTAAAATGCTTTATTTATGACGATTGAAAAAAACCAGTAAGCATTAATATACAACGAATAATCAGAAAAATAATCTTCTATACTATTAGCTGGTTTACAGAAACCTGTAGAAGCTTAAACACATAATTGTCATCGGAAAACAAACAACAATATTGAACAACTGCATTTGATTGACGATAGAAATATTTAAACAGATAATGGGGGAAATTAAGGCTGTCGTTCATGGAGGCGTGTTGATATTACAAGCAAACCACAGGCAAAGCCGACCATACCCGATCATAGCCGATCATTACACATTACGTATGCACTCGGGCTGTGTTCTATTGGGAATCCATTTGAATCTTAATAACCCCGCGCAAATAGACGTGTCAAATACTTTATGTTGCTTGTAAACTTATTATTGTGAACGTTTATTGAAGTGTCGCTTCGCGTTTGTTTATGTGTGCGTAATTATTGTTTCTTTTTCGCTGTTTTATGTTAATGTTTGGTTCTTGAATCTATTTGTTGAATATTGAATGTGTTCGTTTGTAGTAATATGATGATGATAAGCTGGTGGTTTTCTATTCTTTACAATTTCGATGACTAAAATAATCAATAATATTCAGTACTTACTACAATGTTTCAAGGATAGTCTAACCTTTATTTTATAGAAGAACAGTGTCTGCTTCCCATTCAGATTAGGAAGATATACGTTTGTTATCATAAAAGACATTCTCTGAACTTAAAGACTTTTCATTAAGTTACTCTACGTGTACTTACTTATTATTCTGTGATAGTACATTTTCATAAAACATGTAACTATGAATCGTAAGCCATACAATGGAAACAATACAATTAAATTTCTATTTAGAAAGTTATCAGACTGGGCTCAGCCAGACTGTAATCCTTCAACCGGCTCGGCTGTAATTTCTCCCGTCAGATCAAATTGAATACGTGCTCCTAATTTTATTAACTGCATATTACACGAGACTATTGTATTTTAGGTCTCTTTGTTAGTTAAACTTATTCATATGTATATTAAAAAATCCCCGTTTTGTTTCAGGTAAGCCGATGTGCACATGCAGTCTATGCAGTATGCCTCGTACCGCCTCGTACGGTAAGTTGCACAATGAAAAAACAAACAACCTTGACCTTTGATTCACTTTGGACAACGGTTGCAAATTACGGAGAGCAATTTACATATTTAACATAACCGGCTCAGTAAGGGAACATTATGAATATAATCGCATTAACCGTGTTTTCAGCCTTTGTCCAATTGAATCCTCGCTGCAGTAATCAAGTGGGTACGAGAGTGGGTCAGCGGGTCGTTCCGTCCCGGCGCGCTCGCCCGCATCGTCCCGCCGCGTTCCCATGTTACATTATTCACTAATATAACCCACTATAAAAACGACCAATAAATATCTCACCCCTATGTTACGCACCACGTAAACACTAACCTCTTTTGTTTAGCCCCAACAATACCAACCTCTACTGGCATCGAAATACTAAAATTTAAATTCCGAAAACGCGGACCATTTGAATTTCATTTATTTCCCGTTTTCTTATTTGTTCGCACATGGAATTAACGTAAATAGAATTCAGATAGTTGTGAAATCATTTTGTCGTTTGAGTTGTTTTTAAGTTTTCTATTGGTTATGAAGTGACCTCTATTATTTGTTTGCTTTTGGATTTGACAATCGCTGTCATAATTACAATTAAATCGATCGTATCCTTTCACATTTCAATGTAAACCATAGCGGATTGCGTTTGGTTGGCCTTCAGAATCGACGCGTATCACGTTTCCCCATACGTATCTTAATCATACAGTGCTCTGTATTTAACGTCATTTAATACCGGCCCAATAAACCCGCTCGCTAATTGCTCGGTTAAATGTTGACGGCAATTTAATTTCGTCATTCGGCGAGACTCGTTGGCGCAACCCTCGGCTCGTTGAGAGGAAGTACGCACCGGTTGCTTCCCTCGGTAAACTTGAGCTCGGCGTCTTTGGGTTGAATATCATTTAGTTCCATCAGATGATTAATAAATAATATTTATTAGTTGTTGGCCCGCATCGCGTACATAAATAATGTCACAAGGAGCGATCGGGCGGCGCGTCACCCCGGGTCGGCTACACTCCTTCACCCGTCTATTTTTCATTTCGACTACTAATTATAGTGATTCTATTCGTGTCGCAAGCGGTACATTCTCGATTGATTGTCGATATAATTAGCCCTAGGGAATCTCGTCTGTATACTTTGACGAGGCAATCACAGTATCGCCACCCACGGTACCTTTTTACGATTTAAATAAAATGGCGCTCACACTCTTTTCGGAGCGTTTATCGTTCATCTGGCGATATAAAATATCTATTTTAGGTCGTGTTTAAATATTGATGGTAATAATAGAACGAGTCACGTCTGTTATCGTCAATCTATCTAAACAGAAATGTGGCATCGCCTTATGCGTCAGTAATGGACATTTTTATATTGGAAACAATGTAATTAGGTTAATTATACTCTTTGTAGGTATTGCAGATAATGCCTGCACTGCTACGTTTCATATCTACATAAATACAGGGTATAACTGGGGAAATGTATAAAATAATGACAAAGCGTTCTTTGGTTCCTTTTATTGCTTATTTATCTAAGCACATGGCTGTAAATATAGGTAATTTATTGATAATGTATTCAATACTATTGTTAATATATTGCATAGTTGATGACATACCTACGTTTATTGTGACATTGAATATTTGATTTTAATCTAAAATTTTCAATGTTACATGTTTATTAAATAAACAAATAGTGGTGTAACTATTTTTATAATATTAAAAGAAAATAAAATAGCTATAAAACTACTGAAGGTTCGTGAGCTTTAAAGTTGTCTACATTTATGAGATTTCATTATAAACAGTATAAAGTGGGATGGTAAATATTTATTCGCGTTAACATTTCCTCATATTTCGTTAGCAGTGATCTCATGAGTGTTATCTTCATTTATTTTATCAATATCCGCACTCGTCTAGATAATGTAAATAATGTACCTATGCGTTATGTAAATCGCGCTAATTTTTGCGAAGGCCGAGACCTCGCAAAAGCAGATTCGACCTCGCGTTTATCATTGTCGTGATATCTTGATATGCGCACTAACTGCCTTTTGATAGCCTTTTTTTACTTTTGCGGCTTCCTACTGCCCTGGTTAGACGCGTACGCAATGTATTAACATAATATTCTCAGAACTTTTTTAATTATTTATTTTAATTACTTTGCTATGTGGAAAAAGCTGTATGCCAGTAAGTGTTTTTTTAATATTTTTTTCCCTAAAAGGAACATTAACAGGCTATTGTGTTTGTTCATTCATTCGGTATGCGTTCATTCATTGGTTCATTCAACCTTGAACGGGTGATCAGTTTCGTCACGCGAGTTGTCACAAATCGGGAAGTGCCAAATGCATTGTTTTTTTAATGCCTGCTTTAGAATTTTATGTCTTTTTTTACTCTGTATGCTGCTGTGTTATTTCTTGTTTATGATTTATTATTTGATTCGTTATTTAAACTCATTCGAATGAAATATTTAATTACTTTCCTGTTACAGTTTAATTTTAGAATTATGATTCAAGTTTCATCTGTTCGTTTCATTGCCAACTATTGCTCAGTGCTCTATTATTGAAACTGGACAAATAAATAATGCTACAAGTGCTAATAATACCTAATACATACAATTTCACTAATATTATTATTATCGGCTTGCTAAAAGTCATTGTGAAAAAACTGGGCCTCCCAATGAGTGTTCAATGGGAAAATTGCCGCATGGCAGACAGGACTTGTAATCGCAGGTTGTTATAATAACATACTCAACAACTTATAGTTCCCTTGATTATTTGTTAATAATGCTTTGTGCTTTCTCACAAACACCATATTGTATTTATAACTATCCATCGTTTAATAGCTTAGCGGTAATTAATAACCTGTTTTAGCAATACGTTAAACACTTTTTAAATTTGAATAATATTTTTTCATTATTATTCATGATTGAATGTTAGTATTTTTTAACAAAATTCATTAGACATTATAGCTTATTGATTTAAAATTTATAATATTTTTTTCCTTCGCTTTTATGAACGCATTACCCCGGTAGATTTAGTGTATTCATTTCCATAAAAGAATAATGAAAAAATACATAGCGAGTGAAACAATTGTTTCTGAAGGTAGAATATGTAATTAAAGCGCTTATAATATCATTGTAGATAATAGAGTGCGACTGTGTGACCCGCGATAGGAAACAATTGAAAAGTTCAATAAAAACAATCAACGAGAGTGGCCGAAGCGCCGTTTCATTCAATTGCTGTTATATCTAAATGACTTGCGATCAAATGCAATACTGTGTGCAATCACATTAAAAATAAATAAAACCTTATTTCTTGAAATAAATAATTCTCTGTTCGTTTTTTTTTTTTAATTCCGGCCAGGCTTCTTTTTCGTTGAATTATGGATAGGTACGGTACCACTTAATAAAAAACATAATTTTTAAAACAGTAAAAAAAAATGTTGTTTTTCTTGTGAGTTTAGAGAATAATCATTTCTAACTTTCTGTATTAAAAAGTGTGTAACTTTTAAGTACTTGTCATAAGTTTTGTAATAACCAATAATCCTTCATTCTCCATCCGTTGATTACACAAATGTCCGTAACATTAACATGTACCTTTTAAAACATAAATTAACGACCGCGTGATCAATCTATCGTTACGTGATAATTATTTTCAACCGTACGCCATAAAATTATCATATTAAGCGCTGTATACGTATGTTCAGACTATTAAATAATATTAATAATTCTTGTGAATCAAAGGGCGGCAAGCTACGTGTTAACCGTCATATCTTGTAAATAGGGTTGTCATTTTTGCGGTGTTCAGTCGCGGCCCGAACACCGCATTCAGCCAAAACGGAATGCGGAAAGGGTGGTTTAGCGTACAAGGGAATTTTACGCAGTACCTAATGTAGATTTTCTTTTTTTTGTGTCTTTTTTTATTATAATGAAATTTAAATTAAGAGTAAGTCATTTAAATGTCCCTTTTAATCAATAATTGAGCAAGCACAAAAAAAAGGTTTAAATCATCCTTACGTCTAATAATATCGTATTCAAAATGAAAAACCTTTTTTTGTACATTTTAATTTGTATAATTTTAAAACTTCTGTCCGAAACAAATATTTTGGCAACCATATTAAGGAGTTCTCAAGAGTATTCGTTACGATGTATCATTGCGGTTTGCTTGTTTTGTAAATGCCACCAACAAGGCTACTCGCAAAGTAAATTAACTTGCCAAATTTGAACTTGAACACGCAAATTATTTTACACCAACAATAAAATTATGATGTCACATAGGCATTGTTTCTGCAATGGAGGTCTCGTAATGCTAATAACACATTTAAATAAGGTTTGCTTTTATGAAAACTTAATAACCTTGATGATTTACCGCGGTAAGTTTTACCGCAGTTTTAAAGGTAACGTTTAAATTCTTAATCCGATTAAGAGTTTAAGTACTGGTATTTACGGTTGACATTTACAATAGCGATAACTTGACGAAAAAAACTATAATTTCAGCTGTATACTGCCAATTTTAACAAAACGGCAAATAAAACACGACGCGAATCCAAGTATCAATGACTATGTTGTTTAAAATTCGTCGGCAGTCAGAGATTTGGCACTTAGGCGCGAGTTCCGAATTCATAACACTTTTTTGGCCATCTTAACTTTTGAGAATTTGATCCAGCGTTGTTTATCTTTTGGTTACATACCGATGTTCAGAAAGAAAAAACTCGGAAAGCTTATCAAGCTGCAAAATATCATGGTGGTCAAAGGCTCTCCTTTTGACCACCATGATGCTCTGCACAAAGAGTTTTCAACTTGTCACCTTCAGCTTTACCTTCAGCATTAAAGTGGCTAAATGAATATGAGAATCTCATATTTACTTAAAACAAAAACTCACAGACCCTTTATTTTCAGAGCAGCTGCGCTTAGTCTGCATAATCAACGAATGAATATAAAACGATGAAAATATAAAACGTTATTCATACACCGCACGTTAAAACAAACAAAACTAACGTTGTAGAGAGAAATTAGAAACGGATGATAAAAACGGAAAATTGGGTATTTTAATTCAGTTCTCGCGAACATTTAGATGTAATCCGTACATTTCAGCGAGCGCTGTCGGCTCGGATTTAATTTAGACAGTAGTCCGCCAGCGCTGCTGTCATTGGCTCTCCAGCGAATTGACCGCCCGGTCTAGGCTACGTAAGTGAATAATTAAAATTTTGTTTGAAAATGGAGTTGAAACAAAAAGTTGATCCGAAGGCTTTAGACCGACAACGAGAAAAATGTTTGGATCTGAATTGTAATGTTAAAAGAAATAAAACATGATTTTCTTTTATTTTTCTTTAAAACTAGGAATGTGTCATACGCTATATGGACTTAAAATCCAATGAGCTAGGTTGTGTGTATCGACGAAATCTTATGACTGAACCACGTGAAGAATCACTAAAAGTGTATACCTTAATATGTTCTAGAGTCATAACTGATAACGTCCTTTATCATAATGTTTGAAGAACGGAATCTTTTAAACGATAATCACTTACTTTTTAACAGATCGTAATGAAATCACATATAACCATAAATGGTAATGTACCCTGAAATCTAAAACTAAATAGCTATTCAAAACCAACTCTTTTAAAACTGTTCGGCCCTGACCTAAACATCTAAAGTAAACCTAAATCCTTAGAATAGAGAGCGGGGTATTGTAATAAGTAGTTAGAGTTTATTTTCTCTAATAAACGTCGCCTTAGAATACCTTAGTAACCTATTTCCAGAGGTTAGCGCTGCGGTAAGAGTCGGGAAAGCAACACGGTTGCCTTTATACCTGCATTTTCTTTTTAAACCGAGATTAGCTAGGAAATTTTACTGATCAACTTTAAGATCGAGAACTTGCAGTCTATAAAGCTTGAAAAGGAAATGGTTTTTTATTTTGTAAATATAAATTTTACTTTAGATTTTGCTCCTGACAAGCTTATCTTTTAAAACTTAGTTTTTCTATTTATATCACGGGTTGATATAAACGTATTAAAGTGTAAATATGAGGTTACTTTTTGGCCAGTATTATTAGATACGACTTCTTCGAAGTCTTCTTTTCAAACCAAGATATTGTTTCAAATAAAGAATTGTCAGTTTTCATGTCGTTGAATTTTCACCTGGTTTACTTATACTTAAAGGAATATAATATATAAATGTTGGCAGAAAAAAAGTGCAATTTAAATATAGAACGTGTAAAACATAAGATTTAATCTAAAACAGTTACGAGCGTGTTAATCCGTGCAATGTGCCAATGACATACACTATCTTTCATCTTTGGAACAACTTCTAAAGTTTTAAATTGCAGCAACGGATGTGATGTGGGAGGCGGCGCCATTTTAAACTGTTATTATTCGTATTATATTTCATTTAGAAATACTATTTAAACTTCAGTACAGCACTCTTATTTTGTTATTTTATTTAAGCTGTGGACGGATGAGCTCTGTCAAACTGAGTATTCACAGGAAATTAAAGGTATCTAAATAATTGAGTAATAATTACTAATCTTGTGATAGTATTACCGACTCGTAATTATCGTATTAGACTGCCTCATGTGGCTTAACATATGGCAAACTAGTATTAATAAATATGCTTGCACTTGCAATTAAAGATACTTAATTTTTAACTACGATTGCCCAGCAGCATAAGTTAGGTATACTTCCTTACTTATTCTAATAGTTAAGTTGTTCTAGCCTAGTGTATTCATTTGTCATCTATGATTTTTCCAAGGCGCTAATTCGCTATCTCCCAAATATCCTATCTTTACAACAATATAGCGTATTTTATTAGTCATATATCTCGTAGCAACAAAAGAGTATAATTTTAAAATCTTAACGAAAAATGAATAGAATAAATAAAATATTAATATTTGAATCGGTATCGAGCAGTAGGTATGATCATAACGATATTTCCTATAAAACCAAGGCCAATGGTTTGTTCATGTAAATCAGTCACCACTACATGTAAACAAGCGTTGGGTGATAATAATTTCAAACGGATTATGAATGACTAAACGGTACCTACATAAAATATGAGAATGCTTTAAAAATATACATTTATTTTAAACACGATTCTATAGTTTCGAAGTTGGTTGAGAATAGTTAAAAGCTGAAAAACTTGGTTAAAATTATTAAACGCAATTATACAAAAACATGTTTATTATGTGTCGCCCTGAAAATAAATTGCTTACAATTAAACTATTTTCAAAATAATTATTTAGGAAAGCAATAGAATAATTATATTATTTAGTTAAATTATTATATAATTGAATTTAATGTCAATTATTTGTATGTTGAATATGAATAATATTACAAATAACAATGTTAGCATTCCAGATTTTGTGGTTTTTCAAACTTGTTCGTGTCCAATTACGTCTTCAATCATAACATTTACATAGTTAATCATTATAGCCTATTTGAAACACTTTTTTTAAGTTACTTTTATCAATACACTAATAATTATCAATTTAGCTACATTCGCACGTAAAAGTTAATAATTCGGCAATAAACTACTAACAGACAGTGTTTACTCAAGTGTACATGTCAGCCGACCTTGAAACTACTAATTTATAAAGCATACAAAAGTGGGATGCTAATTAACTACTTTATATAGTGTAAAATACAAAATAGCACTATAAAGGTAACTTTTATCACGACGTTTATAATAAACATGTAATTAAAGTCATAGATTCAAATCTTTCTCCTCTCATAGTGAAGCACTTTATTTGCCAACTTAGGTACGTACTTACTACATATTTTATAGCCTTTTTTTATAATAGGTTGATGAGTAGCGTTTTCCCTAAAGAAACTCGATTCCATTTTGCTGACTGTTTGAATAAAGCACTAAGGAGGCATCTATCGTTTTCAATATGTAGACACAGACGGCCTCTTTCGGTTTGATCACTCAAATGTCTGGGCGCAATTAGGGCTGCCATCCGCTCTATAGTACGGACGTCGTCCTAGTTTTTAGTGCGACGAGGTGAATGGTCGGTGAATATCCGAAAATATCCATTGGGAAAATTCGCCCGATCCCATAAACCGTATCGAAGTCTCCGGACAGCTAATAGTTTTAGTGTAAACGGTTTTACCGATATGGACAGGAAGGAAAACCTACGCTGAAACCACAATGAAATATCTTTTTGAATTCTTATTATTATAAGTTTATAGGTTTTATTAATAATTAATACTTTGTTTAATATCCATTATTAATCGACAGTGTTCCAACATTTATTAATTTACGAGTGGAAACACATTTTCAATTTCTTATCATAAAGACTTATCATGCTAATTCCAATTCCGCTTTCAAGTAATGTATACTATGTAATCATGAATCAGAATGACAACAATGGGCAAATATACCTAACTTAGTTTATTCTGTCATTGTCCTGGTGACCCTATAGGATATGGAGCGAGGCGGCGGCGCGGGCGGCGCGACGCCCCGGGGTGCTCATTTCGCCCGGTCGCGACTGCCCGTCGCTGTTGACAAGCTCATTGTCAATACTCTGCCTACCCACAGCCATTTAGGACATCGACACGCTTCCCTTTTTAGGCGATATTATTTAGAGCAGTCGCCGACATAATTTATTCTAGGTTATATGTAAATCTTCACACTGTTAACGTTTTCCTTAAGAGTCTTTGTTAGACAAATATTTCGTTCTGAAATTCTACGAGACATTTTGAAGACGGTACAAACAATTTCGAGTTGTGTCGGTTGTTACAAAACAAAGTAAAGCGGTTTTCACGTTTCGGTCCGTAATACACAGTTGCATTTTGAGTTATTGAAGCTTGCAAAAATTCCCACGAGAAACCACTTGTTGGTGTGAAATGCATATTTTGTACGCAAAATAAGTTAAATGCACATATCATTCAAATTACGTTCACAGCGTACGTGTGTATTAATACAGAGCATAAAAATAATTGCTGATAAGTATATGTCAAGTGTTTAACGTTTTAAACGACAGTATTTCATATTAAAGTTAACTCTGTCAATGGTTAATTGAGGGATTGGAATAGGCGGTATCAGGAGCATATGTCAGAAGTTACTTAGCGGTAATTATGTCAACTGTCGCTCTACCCACGTCGATAAAAGCGTTCCGTGATCGTGAACCAAGACTCAATGCCTGACTAATTGTAGGATTACATACGGATATTGTAGTTGATTTAATGTTACACTTAGCGAACATTACTGTCTAACTGACATTGTATTTTGTATTACAATGTGAACGGATAGTTTTGAAATGTGAATCAAATAAAAAGCTGAGCGTTTTTGATTTATTGTTACAAGGCCCAAAAGCTTAGTAAAAAGATTAGGGTTACAAATTATTGATAAATTATTTAATAATAATAATAAAGCTCTACTTTACAGTATCTAACTTACCTACCTTAATACTTATCAGGCTATAACAACTATCTGTTTTAAAAACACAAATTTATCTTATCAAAATATGTTCGCTATCTTTGATTATATTTCCATATGATCTACATTAAACAGTATTGCAGTCCAACGTTATAATTCATAGCAATCACTCGTGGAAATAAGATAAAATTAAGACTTTTTGTCGGATAGATAGGGAAGAAAAAAGATTATTTGTCGGAGAGATAGTGATGTATTCGTCTAGTGTGCAGTGGCAACAGTTATAAAACGATTAAGTATGCATAGTGTTTACTGCACGATAATAACACTCGATGAATCGGTTCGTGCATCGGAGGGGGCCAACCCTACCCGTCCAAGGTCGCAGGGGTGAGCCCACAGTACGATTTGTTTTATTTATGTAGGACTAGGTACACTACACCGCACTTTACGATGCGCTGCCCTTATATTTGTACCTTGCTGAATAAATAAACAGTTTAGTGACAGTTACAACACTATAATTTATTGCATTTTACAATCAGTTGAAAAATTTAAACAATATTTTATTTTTCTATGATTTAATGGGAAATGGTAAAAATATGCAGGACACATTTTTAATTTAGTTCTGGTGGTGTTTATAATCAGTTCAGTGATTATAAACACCACCCGCAATATAATTTAATGTTTTTACAATAAATTGCAGCATACAAGAAGTCTTTTTTTTATTTTATATTATTCGTAAATATTTTGTTGCTACTTTTAGATATGAATTCTAATCTTTTACATAATACTTGCAGCTTTATTGACCTACTTAATATATTATGTAGATAAATATTAGCATTGATGTATGATTTATTTTAATCTTGACTATTGCTAAGTCATAGTGGAGTATGAATATATTGTTGCGCACCATGAAAATTTCAAACATTTATAAACTTGTGCAACTATTTCAGATTGCGTCTATATGAACACGACAGTATTAAATATTCGGTATTTTTTTTATTTGTAATATTGCCATAATTATAATTATTAATACTTTGGTTTAATAATATAGCGGAATATTTTCGTATTACTTGGAATTTTTGGTAATAAAAGCGTAGTTTTTTTACCATAATTAAAATCTCTTTTCCAGCATAATATAATAAACTTTAATTTAAAAAAAAAAAACCAATAAATTTATAAAATATCACCATAACCACGAATAAATTTAACTTCAATACCTTAAGACAGTATTTTATGTCAAAAGCCGCCACAGTCCAAGTTAGTGCCGCCTCCATCGCATCGGTTATAGTGAACGAGGCAAATCGAAATAGTTACCGGGCCGACACAACACTAGGAACGTTTCGCTTCACCGAACGACTTTTATTAACATTTTCCGCGAAAACCGATCGTCGGGATTGTTTTTACTGCAGCGCCGATTTGTAAATATGACATCTGGATGCGATACGGCCGCGCGGATTACCTTTTTTATCACGCCGCATTATTTTATTCGGGATTTTTTCACACGTTTGCTCCGTTTTTTGCGGTGTTTGTATTACATCACTCTTGTCTAGATTCTACTTTTTTTTCTTTGTGACGTTAAGGAGTTCAACTTCTTGATATCTACTGCAGCAAGTTTATTGTTTTACGTGACTCAATTTAACGAGCGGGTTTCTAGGTACACTAAATATGTTCTCAGAGAGATGCATTAATCTGCACACCAATTAGCATAGCAAACAGTTTCACAGGAAATTAATAGCCGTCTTAACAAGCTTTATTTAAGTTCTAACGGTGTCTATTTTGTCCAGTTTTTTTTACTCATTGAGACGCTACACGTGTCTGTAATCTGGCTGAGAGTCAAATTATATTAATAGTTCTGCCTACGATTATTTAACACAATCAGAGAGACGCGTGACTCTCGATCGGAAAGTACAGGAAAGACCTATTACGAACAGAGATGTGAGGGTAACGCACGCGGGCGCGACAAAAAGTCGCGATAAAAAACAACGCAACGTGTAGTCGTGTCTAACCAATCTCAGATCGTTGACCTCGCGAATCCGCGTACCTACAGACTTTTTGCTATTCCACGTTGGAAACACACTCGTGCGTCAACCGTGTAACTTTTTACAATGAACTCCATTCTATGCGCTTTACACTATAAATAGCCATCCAATTCTCGACTCATAACTAACACACAATTGATTATTCAATTGACTCTTAGCAAACTAAACGAAACGTCTTGTTAGCGAGACGTATGAAATTTAAATTTTCATGGCGGAAAAAAATTCAACGGTTGATTCAGTGAGAAAAATCAGTTACGTATCACGTGTAATTATTTGCGTATAATGTGTTATTATAATAGACTATATACTATAAGTCACGAATTTGGATTGAAAAGAATTTAAATAGAAATCCAATCACAACAAGCCGATATCCTACGAAAAGCGGATTATTAATTCGGTAATGTTTCGGTTATGATAGTTGTTTTCCACTAAATATATTCATTATTCGGCATCATTATACCGATTGCCACACAATTGCCTGCGGTCGTTCACATTGCGGCTTGACCCCAACAAACTGAAACCCCATTGAAATAACCGTGATTGTACTCAATACTTTTTAATAGGACATTTTGTGACTAACCAGTACATATTGTTATAAGATAAGATACTTATAATTCACGTTTACGCGTTTATCGCAACTCTGACTCAGAGCATAACTTGTTATGTACCTACTAACTGTCTCCTTTTTAATGTAAATCGATACTAATATTCAAGGACATCATAAATTCAACGCTTAATTTCAAAACTACACGACTTCTACTAACTAATCATCGGATTACGAAATTTTAATATATTGAGTCAAATGTATTTATGAAAATTAACGTTACGAATATCCAAATATATTTTTATAGCTTTATAAAAGTGTTCTACTATTTAAATAGGTACTAAGAACAGGCTTCAACTAATAATTATTCAAAATGAATTTATAGATGCAATCTAAAATATAATCCATCTTAATAACACTTAGTAAAGCTAAATCTATGAGATTTTTATTTAGAACTATTTGACATCGCCCTATTTAAAACTTATAAAAAGCAATGCTTCGTTATAAATCATTTTACCGGCTTTTTACACAACACTAGCCAGTAACAAAAACAAAAAGTAAATTATCATAAACAAGCTTAAAAAGCTGGTCGGCAAGTTGCTCCACATTAATTTATTCCTGTGTTTTGTGATTGGCATTGTATTCACTAATACATGACAGTGATACAAAACTTACATTTAATTTATTGAAACGTATTGATAATTGGATTTATTAATTGTTTGCAAGATTGATTTCTGGTGAGTGGGCAATCGCTCGACGACGTTATTATGTAGACTTTTGTACGAGGTAATTGGTTTTTTCTAACGGCTGCCCTCGCTCTATAGAAACGTTATTCCCACGGGCCGTCAACCGAAACTATCTAACGCTCTCTGTAATTAACCAAAATCCTTAATGGAAATATTTAATTCTATTCGTTTTATCCTTTATTTGTGTATAACATTAGGCGGCAGTCAAACAAGACGCTTACTTGTTCGAATCTATTTCCATGTTAGTCAATTGAGCCGTTTTTTTTTCTCGCTTCACACAGCAATTATAAAAATATTTCTAATTAAAACGCATAAAAACTGGTTTATGTTACCCGAAAACCAGCTTGCCATTTATTACATTGAGCATTGAGATTTTTTACATATTTACTGCACCGGAACGAAATGTTGGCGATATACCTAGATTGTTTTCATTTCACGGTCGATCTGAATAGTGTGAATAAACTCAGCGGCACGGTTCTAAATTCAAATCATATCGAATGACCAATTCAAAATTCGAATAGCGTCCGGCATTTTCTGTAGACCAGTTTAAAAATTTATTACCATCGATTTGAGTGAAGTTGTGGCTGTCCGCAGTGAATATAATAATTTAATTTAATTATATTTTCATGTGTTATTAGAGACACGAGAAGCTACATTAACACTAATTTATTTTAAGCTTTACCTAATTGAAAAGCTTAATTGCTAAAGTAATAACAATCTAACAATGCCAATTTTGTGGCTACTGAAATAATAACTAATTAAAATAACACCATAAATTGACGCTCTAAAAGCTCTTGTTTAAAAGGTACACATTCAAGACATTAAACATTGTTACAACGTAGTAAAAATTATACAACCCACGCAACGCCACGGTTCAAAAATTTTCTTGTGTGTATACAAAGAGCAACAAGCAAGCGAGTCATCGCGTCTAAAATACAACTTGCATAATTTGCGTCTATTACGTTTATTTAAAGTGTGCGTTCCACGCTAGCGTCAATTATACAATAGATCGTAGCATTGGGCACGGTGGCATCATCCATCAACCTCGGTGGTCCGCACATTACGCTACCCGCTACCGAGCCACCGTAACAAATTCGCATTTAAAAAATTATGCCTCTATCCGAGCCGGCCAGGATCATTTTGTAAAACGCCGGTTGTAGGGATGTGATCATACCGCTACCGTTTGCTTAATCTTGTTCATTCAATCGCTCCTAGATTACATCCTACGTCTGGCTTATTAATCTGTCTGAAAGTCGGAATCAGGGTTTCCGAGAGTTTATTTACGACGCGGGGATTCAGCGGGATAATATTTCTTTTGGAACTTATTTCACCAATATCTGCCTCCAATAACACAGATTTATGTCAAAACTTTTGTAAGTCAATGAACTCTTTTTGTGATTCAAAGAGAAAGCTTTTTCTGGCCGAGAGACTTGCTAGATTGTTATCAAACCGCGCTCTTGTTAAAGTAGATTTAAAACTATGGAACTATTTTGCATGTGTTCAGCGGTTCTTTGATCATCAACTGTGAAATACTTGAGATGCTGTAGCTGTTGTGTCGAACGTTAAAACTTTGTTTAGCGTTTCAAGGATAGAGCAACAATTTGTAGAATCTCCAGGAAGTTAACACAATAAGAAGAAGTACAAATAGGTAGATACATGTGAAAATTAACGTTGTTCCGGAATACAATATAACGTAGATCTAGATCGCGAAATTTTGGTTTTTTTTTCCTCGTCTTTGGATTGATTAGATTAGTATTCGCTACAATCAACATTGTTTTATAATGACACTGCCGATAATTACAATGAGCTACTCATTTTAAATTCCAAACAGACAGAAAATGTCTAACTAAAAAAGAAAAATAAACTATTCTTAATTACAGTCTATTATTATGAGCGCATAAATTGCTATTGTTTCGTTTGGTGTAAATGTGTGAAGATGTAAATCAAAAGCGCTATTAAATTATGCTATTACCGGCACTTACATGTAGTAAACATTTTAAATAGCATTAGTATGTAGATTTAAACTATTGCGTCAATACGTTACAACACAATTTGGATATATATTTAGATGTGGAACACGCCTCTACAAACGCCTCCTGTCAAGCAGTCTATATGGCCTGGGGCAAAATTTAATAAGAGCAATCCATTAATCGATAGCGGTAAAAATATGTAAGATCAAAAACATACAACTTGTATGTAGTTTAAGATTGTGTAGAAATATATAAAAGTAGCTGTTGATGAAAACAAGCTGTGAGAAACCTTGATTGAGAAATAGAATCCTTAATCCTCAAATAAGCCCTATCCGTCCCTCCTAATCAATTCTTGCACTTTTTCTAAATGGGCCTTTTGATAATGAGACATCGACAAGCCGATATCAGATTTCATTTTTAAAAAAGTTTTCGTATACTGTCTTTCTACCAAATCTCCTGACCTACTCAATAGAACCAACCTACACGGCGCACGTAGCCACAGAATAAAAATAAATTCGTAAACACGCTGTCAGTCATTGTTACAAATTGTTTACCGGTTTCATTACTAAATTCTACAAATAAAACTGTCAATCAAACCATGAGTCTTACGGCTATTTTAAAAGTAGCTGAGTGTATTTTTTCTAGATACATTATTTTAAAACCGGCCAGTTAAATGTTAACCATAAACTCAATTTATTTGCTGTTATTTTTTAAGTCTTACCAGTAACAAGCTTTATTATTCATGTTTTTTACTGAACCAAAAATAAACATCCTTGGTTGCGAAAGTTTAGTTTTTAAAAGACTTCTCCGATAACAAGTCTTTAAAAACTTGGATATTGTTATACAAGTAAGTAGGAAAGTAAAATTGGAAACAAACACTTAGCCAGACGAAATCCTACAAAAAGGCAAAGAAAATCTTTCATTCAGACATATAATATTCCAATTATAAAATTTTAAGAAAACTACTCAGTACAGTGTATTGGTACATACCTACCTAATCAGGAAATGGCTAGGTACATACACTTATCCTTACAATTTCACAACGGTAGACCTCATCAACTCCATGCAATCAAAGCAAAAAGCAAATTTCTGATACACAATTTAATTACCATCTATTCGACAAGAAGACGAGATCGTTAAAATTTGCTCCTGATTTCAAACCAACTAAAACAGAATGATGATAGCAACACTAATGCTGAGCACTGTTCAGGAAATAATAGAATTCAACAAATCGACTCCAAACTTACAAGCTTAATCTAAAGTCCTCTTGTAATAATATGTAGTTCCTACAGTGACTACTAGGCTAGGTTGCTAATCGGTTGCAAGTGTCGGGCGGTTGTCGCTCGCCGCTTTTTGTGGTGCAGTGTGCGGCGGGTCTAATTGCCCGCTCTGTCGCTAATTAAACGGTTAGCCGGTACCGGCCCGAGCCGTGTTTGTTAAACGATTAAGCGGCTTATTAAATGTGATTTGCGGATTTAGAACTTTTTTTTTATTTAGGGTGTCTGTATGGTTTCCTTTGCTTGATGAGGATGTATAGGATATATCTGTGCGTTAAATAGACTTCTTTTTTTACTTTTTTTTTAAAGATATCTTACCCATAGGGAAAGAACTGAATTGTGTTACTGAGGCTGTTTGTCCATCTGTCTATCACCATGCTGTATCTCATCAACTTTGATAGCTAGGCAGTTGAAATTATCAGAATTTTTTCGTTTACCGACTCGCACTTGACCGGCTATTTTCTTATTATGGTGTTTCGGTTACAAATACAGATGTTAAGTATTTTCTAAATCACCGATAATTTTTATGACATATTTATTGATCCAAATATGTTGAAAGATATTATGATAATACTTATAAAATACCAATGTATGATTACTCACTGTAATATATCCTAAATGACACGCTTGATTAAATGGGTTTTACCAATTAGTTGATAGAAACAAACAGCAACCTCACTTTTATATCTCTGCCTTATCTTTGTATTATAACAGTCTCATGAGACTCAAATGTATACGTAATTTACGTGGAATTTGAAAATACAGCTCCAACGTTATTTAATACCAATAAACCGTTTGTACTAAAAGAAAACACGTCGTTCCATCGTATAATGTTTATTGATTACCTTAGAACTCCAGCCTTGATCTCACAAACGAATTTAATTTAGATCAATACTGTTTAAACTTTAAATAAACGGTTATAAAAAAGAAACAATTGATGTCTTAACATCTTGGCACATTCTAGTCTTTAAATTGTACGCTTTGGCGCGAAAGCTGCTCATTTGTTTTACAGAGAATAACTAAAAGAGAATTTTATTAACTTACACTGACTATAAATTAGTTCCTTACAATTGGTTTTATTTCTCTATTGTCCTTTATGATAATAAAACTATACCACGGTTTCATATGGTTCAACTTTATGTTAAGAAACTTTTTGGTTTGGCCTCAGTAGTCGACATAAAATAGGGAACGTTTTAAAAATATAACGTCAGTGACGTACCGCACATACAATACCGCGTCAGATGCTGTTCGTTCGACTCCTGTAACATTACAATGAAACCGGTAGATAAATAAAATAAGTACAAAAAGTAGTTTCAGAAATAGAGCCCCTTATAGTATTGCAGCTGCCCTCATGCCGGCTCAAGGCAAACCGCCCGCTTCTTTTAGGCCCCGTTTTGCAACGTAAATTAAGATTTTTTTTTCTTTTAAACCGACTAGAACTTACAATGGCTCGGTAAAACTTAAATGCCTTCTTAGTTTATTGACTGTAATGGAAGTTGTTGGACTTAATTAATTTATAAACGCATGCCGACGCCGAAAATGGTGTTATCGCCGTAAATGGCGGGATTAATATCGGAATTTAAAGACAACGTATTCTTTTTTTAAGGATTTTATTTGACATCTGCCGTCTGTTTTAAAATTGAGATTTAAATTCGAATTATGAACGTTTTTAACTTTTTTCGGCGTGTAATTTTTTGTTGTAAAACACGGAAATATACAACCAAATTGAATATTAAGTTCGTAGAAAAAAGCGACACTTGTTTATGGATCCTTTATATTTAACATCGGTTGTAGATCAGTCAGTACTAGTACGACCGAATTAAGTTAAAATATGTCCACTTATGTTCATTTTTCTGTCTGGTTTTATTCCCTGTGAATGCACCTGCCAGGCTGAATATGTTTGTCCTTATTACTCCTTATCAAGTGCATCATTCCCGGCATAGTGTTTCTCTGTCTATAATATCATGTTTGTTTTTATCGTCATTATTACTGAAGTGATTGTGATCTGAATGAAATAATGGACACTCCGATGTTTTACGATATTGTATTTTTTTATGGAACAGTTGCTAAGATCGTTCTGCTGACATAGATAACGGAATTTTATTGAATATCTTAATGTATCGTGCGTAATTAAAACAATCTGTTGCTTGTAAATTGTTTTATAAATGTTGGTACGTGTTTAATTGATTTATCACCTAAAGATAGGATATTATTAGAAACATAATAATGGAGCATTTAAAATTGTACCTTCTGAAATAAAGTAGGAAGCGTTGCATTCACTGAAAATGCTTAAGTCAAGGTTGAAGTTGTTTATTAGGTTTGGCATTATTTTTAACGTTACTGAGAGGTAATCGGGAAATTTAAAAGTAATTGAATTTATGTAACTTCGTAGGTACCTACTAGTTCTTTTTTAATCAATGCTAATACGATATTTTCTTAATCAGATTACAATACACACTTAATTTAGCACAAAATAACTCAAACTCCATATTTAATAATTACGTCAAAACATCGTTAAAAAGTCCCACTATGTCGAGAGGCGGTGCGATTAGAGTGCCGTACTCCAACTTAAGACCGCCTTCCCGCCTTCGTAACAACGTTCGCAATAACGGTACGACGTGCTCACTAGCGCCGCGCGGAATTCGACAGAACTATACACTGATGCAATACATTTTATTATTTTATATGTTGTATTGTGGTGTAATATTTTATGTTTAATGCTTGTTGACACTGAATATACAAGAGTTAACACAATTTTGTGAGTGTTTACATTATTTTTCTTGTTAACTAGATGGTTTAATTTCATTTAGATGGAGTATAACTCTTAAATATGTCGAGAAAAATGATGGTATGGTTAAGGTCATGTAAACAATGGCTCGTTAATATTTTATTAGCAAATCAATTGACTCAGAAAACGAAAAACAATACGCTCTATAATAACAAATAAAACAATAAGTTCCATTCTATCGTTAGATTTATATCTATACTTAATAACCTGCATGTATTTTAATTAAAACGTAACCAACAAAATAAAATCATTATTTATCTATCTGTTATAAAATAATTAAATAAATATCGATATATTTCATTAATTATCAGTTTATTTATTTACTATTTTTCAATCACAAATTATTTTATTTAGGCATGATGAAAATATGGTAAAAAAATTAAAATTCCCATTCGCAATCAACATTGGCAACAGACGCTTATCTTTGGCGTGAAGTCACACGGTACGGACATTAGAAGTGAACACGTTACGTGCCGACCACATCCGTATCCGTGCGATAACATCGACAACATTTTCATTTCGTTTTGATTGTTTTATTCGATTTTTTAAATAAAAAAAAAACTTTTGATCAGAAGATTTTCTGCTATTTTTTTGTCATGCTTGACTATAATAGTTAAAACTGAACATAAGAATTATTAGAGGTTAATGTTAGTTTCAAGCAGGTATACTTATATTTTAACCGACTTCTGAAAAAGGAGTTTTATTTATTCTTCTTCGTCGTTTATGAACCGATTTTGATGATTCTTTTTAGTATAGCAATTTCTATTTTTTACAGTTTTACTTTGATAAAACACATACACGCCAAACTTCCTACTACATTTAATTTTTTGTTTAAATTACTAAGTGATATTACCAGTTTTATATAAATTAAAAAAGCAACCTATTTATATCAATATCGCGAACTCGCCTATTTATCTATGTTGTGTGTATCAACAGCGTGTTCGACTTCAAGAGTTAACGCGTCACTAGCCGGCCACATCCGACAGATGTACGATACACAACGATAAAACCTTCCGCGGTCTGCTGCCATTTTATTTTTATGTGGGTAGCTTGGCGGGTTCATTATTATGCTCCTTTTTCTATTAATTTTATTTAACTTATTATAGTTGTAAAATAATATAAAAATATCCTGAGTAAAGCTATTCAAGTTAATAACGTTCCAATACTAAACTGTAGGAATACGATCTGGAATATATGTCCAAATAAAAAGAATCTACTCGATAATGAAACTTCAAAACGACTCATTATAGTTTTGTTATAAACAAGCTGCATACACTCTGAAACGCATCTTCCATAGCTACATTTAAATGGAAACAAAAGATTTCATACTTCCACTTGACTTCTACCTATACCTTAAGCTCCAAACAGTATGTTAACGTGAAGTTTACTTGTTCCAGGATACTATCAGCCGGCAGGGCCGCTGATCAAAGAGACGAGCGCAGACGCAGAGCGCGCGCTCGCTAGGTACCATGCCCCACACTACCACACGCCGCATCCACCACCAGTGAGTATCTACCCCTATTTACAACAAATATACCTCAAACAGAGTTTCTGTGTTAGGTTAAAAATAATCTGTTCTTTTACAACGCCTTAGTTTACCTCCACAGACAACTAGCTTTTACGTCAAATATAAAATCGAGTCAAATATAAAAAACAATCCCTTTTGTATAGAATTAACCTGATAGAAAAAGAACAATGAACAAGGCTTTAGAAAATAACAGAAGGATTACAATTTGTAATATAATGCAACTAAAAAGTTCTTTGATTTAGTACTTAGTAATAAAGAACTTTTAAGTAGAAATACAGAAATAAAATTTCCCAAATAGCAGTCTTGTAAAGTATGAAGTTGTTCTATAAAGAGTAATATTTTTTGCAGGTACTACAGAATTATGGTCCCCCTTACTACCCGGACCTATGTTATGGCCGTTACTACAGGCCGCCGGGCTCTTACCACATGCCACCGCCTCAACCCGACTCTCAGGTAAATATAACTAATAGCAAGATCTTTTAAAGAAGACTGTTGCAGTTGTGGGAAAAGGAAGAGGAAGCTATACGTCCTGTAGTTCACTATCTCGCTGTCATACTTGCAAGTCTTATGTTTTGAGTAGGTTCTCTAGAACTAACATACAGGATACTACTTATTCTTCGGTGTTGTATCCAAAAAAACAATGCTTATACTCATTTAATGTTATAAACATGTTTCGATACATCAATAATTTTTCTTTACGACAATCGCGGTGTGTCAAATGAATCTTCTTGCTAAATTCGTGCATGTAAGTTATAAAGCATATTTTTTTTACAGATGGTAGGCGTTGGAAACGAGCCATACCCACCACCACAATACTACGGTATGCCACCATGTTACCAACACCCACCACAAAGAATACCATATGTGGGTAAGTAGTAAAGGTGACGACGCAAAATCGTGACCTCGTATATCTTTATCGTTAACTTAATTAATCCTACCTTAATTAGTATGGTGGTAGGTTCCCAGCACTTCCGTTAAACGTTTGGTAGTAGTAAAATTGGTCTAAAAATCTTGTTTCGTTACAGAACATCGCGGATGCCCCTGCCCTCTAAACGCGTGTCCAAAAAACGTCCTTATTGGGCCCGCTACTGGTAAAGCCCCAGCCGGTAGTGGCCCCGCGGACGTATCCCCTGCTCTCGCGCCGCCCGGGGGCGCCTTCCGACCGAAGGTGCGGGCGTGCGCCATTGACGCTGCCGCAGACACTCATGGCAGCGGCAAGGTACTGTATTTCTGCTTATTGCAAAGTAACACCAGCACATTAAAACGATTGAATAGTAACGATGATGATAAAACAAAACTCTTAATATTTCTCACTGTATTGTTCCAGGACCCACCATTAGAACTGGAACCTCTCGCTGGTAATGGCGCAACTCACCCTTGTGCCATACCAGCCATAGGCGGAGTCTCGCCTAAACGTGAACACTATGATGTTCGGGATAAACTGCGAATTGCTAACGATATACCCGGACCAACAGAAGCCATAGGCCCTCCATCGCCCGCGCGTGGCTCGGCAGGAGCTTGTGCCCCGCAGCCGCCGCCAGTGGCCCCGCGCCGCGCTCGACTAGGCAAAGCCATGGCCCGCCGGTCTCTAGCAGGTGACGATACCGGCCTGCTACTTTCAACACCACAACCTACACTTATGCACCACAGCGATGCCGATGATGACGTTCTCGCTATTTCACCTCCAACCTGTGCACCTATTGATCTATCTTCCTCAGACGAAAGGTCGACCCCACTTGTCGACGTCAAAAAGGAGAATGAAGGTCCAACGTATGCAGCCGCCAGAAAACCCGAGGCGCAGGCGCTGAGGGAACATAACAGTACAACAGTTCTAGATGCTACCATAGTTATAGACGCAGCTAAAGCTGTAAAACGGAGATATTCGAGACCAAAACTAGAGATTGATATGAAAGATACTCAACTTGAGGATGCTTGTAAAACAAATGGTATTGGTGAACATGTAAAACTCCAAAAACGAAGAAAAGTGTCGGGAGACCAGACTGATATGCCGAGAACTGAAACAATAACAAAAGAAACTAAGAAAAAACAGACACAATCAAAAAGGCCACCTAAAACTCCACCTGGAGAGAAAAAATGTACAAAAAGGAAATCTGAAAATACAAACGCTGGACCTAAACCAAAAAAGATACTCCTTGAAAGCTCGTCTGACGACGATGCTAAAGATGCTAGGCTTAAAGCTGTTGCAGTAGTAATCGAAGATCCTGTAGCGTCAAAACCAAAAAATAAAAGTGCCCTACTCCTCGATAATCTTATAAGAAAAAACAGTATTGACAGGGCAGACGCTAAAGGCTTGGATGCTGACCTAAATCCTGCTGAATTGTTCCTAGGCCCAAATGAAAATATTTCTCAAAGCAATTCTAAGAAAACTTTAAATATAAATAATAACATTGTCGAAACCACAGGTACGGTTAACAGTGTCCGAGCCAACACGCTCGCAGCAGTATCACAGCTAATAGGAAAGAAACTTGCCTGTAAAGTTGAAAAGGTCGACTCCAAAGTGACCCATGAAGTTAAATCAGTATTAAAATCACCCACCGTGAAAGCTGCTCCTAAGGATGAACGTAAAAGCGTCTGCAAGTCCGACGTAAGTGATGATTTGTTAAAGACTTGCGTCATGATAGAGACTGCAGTTAAAATACCTCAAAGTGAAGAAATATTGAAAGACAATAACAGTATCGTCGCCAATGTTATTGAATCAGATGATATCACTAAAACCCAAAACTCAGCAAATAAACCAGATTTTGAAGAGGAACCTCAGGAGCCAGAAACTGTGCTCGTAGTCGAGCCTCCTGAGAGAATTGAAGATGAAGAATCAAAAAAGTTACGCGAGGCTGAAAAGGAAACGGAGCAAGCTAAACTGGATAGGACATCGGTGAAGCGATGCAAATTATCAAATGGGGAGTTGAAAGCGAAAAATGTAGAGAAAGTAGTTAAGCTGTTGGTGTCGAAGAGGCCGGCGATAAAGACGGACGAGGCGACGTTGGTGGTGGAGGAAGCGTGCGCGTCGCCGGCGCCCGCGGGTCCGGGGGCGCGGAGGGCGCGGCGCCGGGGCGCGGGCCGGGGGCGCGCCGCCCGCCGCCTGCTGGCGCCCCCCGCCCCGCCCGCGCTCGAGCCGCACGCGCCCCCGCGCTGGAGCAACGGCTGGAACTGGGAGGGAGAACACTACCTCTCCAAAGTCTATCTCAATGTAAGTATCCAACAAAGTGATATCGATTTTTCCATTCAATAACATAGCAACGAAGGCCGAAGAGAAACTACCTTTTTTGTAGCCTTAAACGTTAAATATCAAAGAGAAAGATTTACTGTCATTAAGGTCATTCGATCCCTGAGTCCTGACTTATTGATGTCATATTTGATCTTGAATCAGATACAAGTCTAATTTAGTCCAGTCTGGCGTCCCTCCATTTGACTGTTGACAGTTGCATGGAGTTAAGCCAAATAGTGCTGCCGCCGTGAGAGATAGCCTAAACACATTTCGAATTGAATTGACTGTTTTATAAGCAAAAATGTATCATATTGACCTTATTACAGAACGACTCCCGCCTGGACCGCACGGCCCGCTGCTGGTCGCGCATGACGCACGCGAGCGGGGACAGTGTTGCGCGCGGTGACTGCGTGCTATTGCGCGCTTCCCTAGCCAGAGCACAGCCCTACGTCGCCAGGGTTGCCAGTCTCTGGGAGAACCCTGATGATGGTAAGGACCGTAAGAACCTTTTATATTTTTTTAACATGTTATAGTAATAATTAATAAAACTTTATTTATTTTTACACACTGAATCATTACACTAGTGTAAATATTGTTTTTATGTGTATATGTACTGTACTTTATATGTGTAGTATATGTTTTTAATTTTTTAATTGTTTTATGACAAGATCAAATTAACTATTTTGTTTAAAAACTGCTATATATTATGAGCCTCCTTCAGGTAAAAGCTTAGTTTCGTGTAACCTCATTCGTTAAACTTAAACGTTGCAATAGCATACAGATGTTATAACAGTCTCCTTTCTCCTTAGGTGAGATGATGGTGTCCCTGGTGTGGTACTACCGGCCGGAGCACACGGAGCACGGGCGCGCGGCGGGCGACGCCCCCGACGAGGTGTTCGCGTCCCGTCACCGCGACGCCAACTCCGTCGCCTGCATCGAGGACAAGTGCTACGTGCTCACCTTCAATGAGTACTGCCGGTTAGTACACCTACAAACTAGCTTTTGTTTTGCATATTTATTTCCCTTTTAAATAAGAACGAAAGGGATAAGACTGCTTACGGAAGTTTTGGACCTTATGACGTATGAATTCCGTAAACTCTGCTACTTAGTTACTCCTACATCCCTTTTTGGATAACGACTGTGAGAGTTGCATCTCTGTCCAGATTCCAGGGGCATTTTCGACCTTGAAAGTTCTGAGAGTAGAGCTTAATTTCATTCCTTGTATTCATGATATTGTCAAAGATATACAATAAAGATATTCTTCTCTAAGTTACAGTCTATCCCTGTCAGTTTCCAATATGGAGGATTTTAAATTTAGTACCAATTCTCTGCACGAATGTCCTTTATTGAGTCTGTACATCATATTGAGCTGTTACTTAACCAGATTTGTTTTTTATTAATTCCAGATACCGCAAACGGCTAAAAGCGGCGGAAGAAGGCGTGACCATCACCCCCTCCATCGTACCACAGTTACCGCCCAGCGAAGTGAGTCCGGCGGTCGCGCCCAACGACTCCAAGCTGCCGCCCTCAGTATCGCCTGAGCTCGTGCTCTTCTGCCGCAAGATATACGACTTCAGGTCCAAGAAGATCCAGGTGCCCAACAAATGAGCCGCCAGCCCGCACTCTCTGGTTATCGTTACTAAGATCTGTGTCCGCGGGCACGACGCGGCGGCCACACGTTACGCGTCACCACAAATTTTTATAATGTATTTTATCTAAAGGAAGTAAACACCAAAGTTACGTTACGAAGTTTTAACAGTTATTTGTCGGCGGTACTTCTAATATCGGCGTGTGGGAGGCACGCCTCAAGAGGACGACCCTCTACGGACTCGATCATTTCTTCTATAGTAGTGTCGTCGCAATCCCTTAAATTAGTACAAAAGCGTTCCCGGGTGCAAGTAGATGTGTGACCTGTGCCCATTTTATGTGAAGATATACTACTTACGTAATCGTTGTGTTAGTAATCGCCGATCGGTCAGTTTGTTGCTTGTGTCGTGATTTGTCGTAGAGGTTTCTTTCGTATTTAGATTTACATTGATTTGCGGTATTCGAGTGATTTCGATGAATAATTATTTGTATCAAGGATGCCTTTTATAATGTGTAAGTAGTTGTAAGTAAATCGTGTTGGAGGAAGATGCATAATTATGTATAGCAATATATTTTTCTTTCTGCTTTGAGATAAATGAGCGAATGTCCTATTTATTCTCACTCATTTTAAAGCGATGAGAAATGCTGAGTACTGATTTAATAGCTATTCTGTATAGCTGGTACGATTTTGTATGACAATTAAGTTTTTATTTGGCTACTCGGAAAATGAAAAGGCATTTATAATTATTACAATATTATGTTTAATTATGTACCTATTTGTTATATTGTTGCGCAGACAATATGTCCATACTGTCTGTGTATTGTTGTCAAGGTAGAGTCTATATTAAATTATTCTTTATTTATTTAAGAGCACACAGTTGCGCGTGAGCAATGTCAGAATCGTAGCGAGATCTCTTCTGTATATTGTGGTCTGATAGATATCATCACAGTTGTCGTGCGTTACGTGCTCGCGTCTCGTACAAACCACACTGTTTAAGTTTCCAAAATATACGTGATTCTTTAAAGATTCAACCATTAAATTAGGTGTGTAGTTATTGATACATCACAAATTTTGCAAGTTTTATAATTTTATGAAATAAGAACGTAATTTTAATCGGATAACGGGGTGAAGGTTGCCTCAGTTACGCTCCGTATCATGAAGCCCCCTTTTTTTTTTTTTGTTTATCCGGGGAATCCTCATGGACACCCACTCCCTCGGGGGAGGAAATGGGTAGTGCAGACTTTTACTGACTAAACCTGAACCGCCGTGCTACGTCATCCGCGTTTTTGTGTCGGTGTATGGCAATGCGTTGCAATCCTTCATACACCGACCGCGGGATCATGTAGCCCCCGCCTACAAGCTGTAACTCAATACCCGTAGGTGCGTTCTATATATCTGCAGTAGATTTTTAAACTTTTTAATATATCAATTTAACATTAGAATGGAAGTATAATGTGTGCCCTGCCTTCAAAGGAATTGATTTTAAATTTTGAATTTCGGCCTTACGACATCCAAATAGTGAGTAATTGTTTTATTAGGACTGGTCCAGAGTAGTTACAGGAAGACTGATTTACGAAAATTGAGCATATTGCATATTTATTTTATTTATTTGCAAGCATTATGTACCCACTTACATAAAAAAATCAAAGTGATTTCATTTTTACTCTTTCGCAGCAAATATAAATCAATTTAAAAAAAATAACAAATGGGAACATTGTAACATATTTTAAATGTAATATTAGTGCATAGAAGTAAACAAAAAAAACACTTGAGTGTTAAAGAGATATATTGTAAGACTATAATAGTGAAATCTCTTTATCATTAGAAACATAATTTTAAGTAGTGCGATCGAAATAAAGAATATATATTTAACGTTATATTTCCTACGGGGAAAATGAAGAAAAGGGCATTTATAAGTTTCAATTAAAGCACCCCTCATTTCCTGTCTTCACTATTTCCTACAATGTATCTCTGGATTGTGTTGACTATCATTATTTTTGTACATATTATAATTTTGTTTTAGTATTCGCTATTTTATTTGTTATCTTTCCAGTGAGATTTGTAACCACTAACTGTATCGATAATGCCGATCTAATGGAGGTAATATTCTCTACGATTCGTGTTTTATAAGCATTCCGTATAACGATAGGTAACTTGGATCATACGATGTAATCGTGTTCACACCGAATAAGCCTTACAGCATTTGTTTCTTCAAGCCTGGATGTTTGTTATTGGTCTGAACTTATTATTTATATGATGCAGAATGTAACATACAATTGTTAGGTAAATCATTACTCGAAAATAAATCAATTGAAATAACTTTACAAAAACGTATTTGATACACTTCTATGAAGGTTTGTTAGGTGAAATATTGTCTAATATTTTGATATGGAGCTTTTTCATTCTAATAAATGTATGTCACAATCTCACTGGTTGTCTATTCCAAAGCTTAAGTTTTCTACTTTTTCTTTGCTTGATGCCAAAAATTTAGCTGCAAAAAAATCTATTATTCAGTAATGAAGTAATACCAATCTCCTTCTATTTAGGTTAAAGGATGACGGGGGGGTCGGCGCGTGATTGTTTACCTACTGCTACGAATGACAGTCCATGCCTAGTATCTAGGTCGGACGCTGACAGTCCAGATAACTTGACAGCGGTCAGAGACCCTTAGTGTGCTTACTACTATAATTATCGTAGTCTACGTAGGTGATAGGTTTAGAGCACAAATACCTCCCAATAGGTACCCGTAAACAATTCCTCAAGTGCTGATTCACCCGACATCAATACTCATTATTAATTAATCATAGAGTTAATGAGTAAATTCCATAATAATACTATAACTATAAGTGAGCTCTCCCTTGCTTGTAGGAGGATTGTTTTATAAATGTTACCTGGACTACGAGCAGTTGCAACCTTCTATAGTCAATGATTTTAGATTTAGATCTACTAATAAGGAAATACCTTGTTTTTATTATTTATTTTGTTTCAATGAAAATTGTATAGGTATATTTTATTATTGTAACCTAAATAGTTATGTTGGCTGTAATTTAATATTGATGTAATTAATATATGTATTTTTATTTCAACAATGTCTTTTATTTATCAATTAACCAGGAAATAAAAAATGATAACCCTCATATTATTGCTGCCATAATAAAACCGTGGAACCAATCGTAAGAACCATTAATTTGATGAATAAACGTAAGTCTAAAAACGACGCTGTAAATGACTTCACATTATTTTGAAAATAATATTATCAGGGTATCAAATATGAACACTAATTCAATACACAAAACTTCCATATTCAGGCGAAGCTTAATGAACATCTTATGATCTATCGATTTTTAATAAATGCGGACAATATCACATACATTGTTCTGAACCCAAAGTAAGTTGCTAAAGCACTTGTGTGATGGAATTCAGATGCAACGAAGGTACCACAAACACCCAGACCCGAGACAATGTAGAAATAAGAATTTTTACATTGACCCGACCGGGGATCGATCCCGGGACCTCAGAGCTAGCGACACCTTGAAACCGGTGCGTACGCCACTCGACCACGGAGGTCGTCTGGTCATCTTATGATCTATGGTCTTAGGTCTATAAGTTTATGGTAACATACACGATATATTTTGGCAAGACACGTATCGTGAAAGAAATCTTAAATCACCACCAGTGCCGTATTATCCATAAGGCACTTTAGGCCAGTGCCTAGGGGCCCACGATGACCAGGAGCCCACTCCCGATTAAAAAATGAAAAAAAAAACGAAGATTGTAAAAAATCCAACATTGCGTTGCTGTGGTATGAAAAGGGGAGCCCGAAACGAACTGTGCCTAGGGGCCCCAAGATGGTTAATCCGGCCCTGATCACCATTGAACAATAAGCAATGGGGTAATTGCAGGTAGTGCATTATTTGGCGACAATGAATCCATAAGCTTAAAAATAAACAAAATTAATTGTAAATATCGATTTATTTGTAGACTAACACGCCATGAAGCAAGTATACAATAAATAACATCCAACTTCCATTACATGTTAAGTAGATATTATACACAGACGAACAATCTGCGATGTTACACATTTATATAATTTTACAATTCACATCCAAATTCACAAGAATATCTATCTATCTTATCAATCGATTATTTTATTTAACAATAACTATAATTACTATAGTATGTAGTACCACATTTCTAATTTCCTTGCGCAACATACGTTCGCGCAGAAAAGATTTCACCTAACCGAATAAACTAGAATATTCATGTCATTGAAAAACAGACTTTATTGTTTTGAGTTACATTGCATATTTGCATGACCACAAAGATGGCTCTCTGGATAGAACATTCGTTTAGTAGGTGTATTGGTTTCTTTTACAAATGTGGTACTACTATACTGTTTTTTCCAAGTTTACACTATGACACCATGTATAATATACCCACCTACTCAGGACATCACACTGAGTGTGTCAGTGTTCAAGTGAGATATTTCTTGTGAACCACGCACGTACATAAGTGTCGCAGTGTAAACATGAAAAAAAATGATACAATTTCCGTATCGTCGTTATGATCGACCTCACTGCTTTGATATAAAGCTGTTGTCAAATGTTTGACTGGAAGATGGTAAACGGTCTAGAACTTTCGTTCAATCAGGACCGTTTCTTATGTACTTGGCCTAGGCCATGCCGACCATTACATGCCATAGATACTTAATATAACTGGCAAATAATTGTATACAAGCAATCTAGACAAATATTCTCAGTCAATTCTAAATATCTTCACTTTACATCGTTTATCATTTATATCATGATGGTACAGATCTAATCTACCAATAGGAATGTTTTGCTAAATCAAAGATGATAATCGTTTTCAATGTTTGATGAAATAAAAAAGTGCAATCAAGGACCATAACCAATTCATGAGTAAGTACTGCATTTGACTTTTGCACTAATTAAGTTATTTCAAAACAGTTTTTTTTTTGTAAGTTTAACAGTTAATGAATATAGAGGCATTAGTTATGCTTCAATATTTAGCCACATGTTAAAAAAACTTTGACACATAAAAAAATGTTAACGATGAAAACATGTAATTTAAGCTCAGTTAGAAAGCAGTTTCAAGAAAATAGGTGGGATTTACATAGTTTTCGTACGGTATGCCTTAGAATTGGTAATTAAGGTTTTAAAGAAGAGTAAGGAGTTTAAACAACAAGCTTCTAATAGTCACTATGTTAGCCATCAAAATCTTATACTGAAAACATAATTATACATTTCAAATTCGAACATAAATTGAACAGTCGTTAACACTTCCGCCGCAATGCGCCATTATTTAGTCAACGTCTCAATCCAATTAGATAATTGCCCAATATCCCAAGAGTCTTCGATAGTAGTAACATTCACGGATCAATATTTTTACAGTGTATAGAAGTAACAGTTTCTTATATATGACCACAAACAAATATAAATACATATTCATTATAAAAATAAAAATTGATTAGCCGCTCGAGAATTGGACAAAGATTTCATATTGCGACTATTTATTTTTTATTGCAAGGGCAGGTATTGTAAACGCAGACATGAGAATAAGTTATTCATAAGATATGGAACAAAAAAAATTATCATTTATAAATACATGGTACATACAAGAACTCCGAAAACATAAGGAATACTTCTTAACATGTAAAACAGGATGAACTGTGCGCTGTTGAGTATGTCATAATAAAACAAATAAACTACACACTCACAGATTTCAGTATGTGCTTTATAACATACACTACATATCTCATAACTGGATGTCTATTCTAGCTTTTTAACAGGGACTACAATAAGGACTTCATTATAATTATGTATAAATCATTGCTGACACACATCCGTTTCTGTAGATATTGGTATAATATATTTTTATTACTTTGTAGCGATCAGACATAAAAATGCTCTTATCATGCATTCGGTTTAGTTTGTATGCCTTGAGTATAACAATAGTAATAACTCTATAAACGTGTCGTTTGGGTTATCAGAGGCGGTTTTCTCGATATAGTAGCAGTCTCTAGTGAGTCAGAGATGCCACAAGCCCGAGTTTAAAACTGTGTCTATATAGCATCCCGTAAAAAATACATGTACAACAATAACAATTATTTGAGTGCTAGCTTATTAAATTCGAGTTTATTTCAATGTTCACATTTCACAGCAGATAGGGTGCGGCAGTCTTTTGTAGATGCTATAGTGCGCCTGAGTCATGAGTCTGGTATCTCCTCTCAAACCTTGACCTACTTGTTGAGCTGCCCAGTGAGTACACCTATACACGCGAGAGCAACACCAACGTAAATACTGTTAACGTGCCATTGATCAACATACTAGGAGAAAGAATAGCTCTATTTAAAAAAGCACTAATATTCTTCCGCACTCCTGCCATAAGAGCTAGTACAGACATTGTTATACACAAAGTATACATTAAAGATCTAGTTTGAAAAACTAGAACATTGGGAAAAGCATATTTATCCATACACATGAATAACACCCACAACATTTAATATATAACCTACATTATAATAACTATTTGTTCAACAGCATACTACAGTGAGATTACAATTAGAACAACAAACTTACAATAGATTGGATGTGTGCAGCATAACTTTAATACCCATCAGTACAAAAAATACCACAGTGCCACGATTTTTTAAAAGAAAGAAAAAGATATTTAGCAATTTTGAGACATCATTGAATATTGCTTTAAAAAGACAAGATAGCAAAAATTAAAAACACTGTTTATTTTTTATACTTCAATGGGTATTTTCACAATAATTTAACACTTAGGCCACAGTATAAGCTATACCTGATTTTCTTATCAGTATCATTGTGATGACAACGCTGGTTTGGCAACATAGTAACATTTTTTATAATTAGTAATAACAGGAGACAGTAATCCATGGCTTATGCCTGCTGGCACTGACTATAAGCTCTTAAATCAGAACCATTTACAATTATGTTATCTCAGAAGACAACAATATAAAGCAATGTAGGGACTTGACTTCACAATAACAAGTCCATTTAAGAATCCAGAGTACAGATCATTTACAAGTTGTGATAAACATGTTATTTCCAATATAATTTATCTCCAAAACAATATGTTACACCTATATAACTCAATATATAATGAGAATGTCACAAAAATAATACTAAACACTTCACCTAAGATTTTTTAGTGATTATATTTATTGCCACAACATTTATGGAGCTTTTAATCTCCATTTACACAACAAATCATATTTATTTAATATAACTATGGCCAAGTCAGGTAAACATCAGAATCCTTTAGAAATTACAGCAGCTGTTAGTCTTTCTTGCAGTCTTGTAAAACAATTTACTCTGCATCGATAGACTCTCAGTCTTAGCCACCACATCGTCAAGTTTCTCTCCTCTTTCTAACACCGCTTTTATAGTGTCATGCAGAATAATCTTTGTCTCATCCAAGTCATTCTGGATTTTAGTTAAAGCATCCGCTTCCCTGGGGTTTTGGTATTTTGTAAGGTATTCTGGCAGAAGATGGAAGTCTGTTCTGTCCTCAGTACCAGTGGGCCACTGGCTAGCAGGGACTGCCGCTGTGAACTCATCAAGGATCTTGGTGATCAATGTGTGAGCCACTCTGTTGGGGTACTCATGGTCAGATATCAGGACTCCCGCTAGGTTGTCAGCCCTTACATATACTTGCAACATATACTCCCCCTCTTTTACTGACTGCCGAGATGATGGCTGAGTTCTTTCAACAATTGTCTTACTCACAAACACCATAAATTCCTGAACAGAACTACGTTGGAATATACTGAAGCTCTGTAAGTTGTATGCAGCTTTCAATAATGTAGCACTGTTTACGCCTTTGTATAGCACACCTAATGCATATATTTTAACCATCTTGATAGCACTTTGTTATTTTCAACTTCTAGTTATCTGAAATTGCAAATGAAAATAGGAATATAATACATCAAAATAGAAATTGTCAGCTTCAATGGATATTCTTCAGTTATAATATTTAGTATGTAGTGTATGTACTCGTAACTACTAGTTACGAGACACATCCTATTCAATGTTCAGTCAATTAAAGTGACGTAGTAAAGTGCTTATTAACTAAAACATTAATTAATCCCACAAAAAAGGACGAGACAATTTAAAAGTACGAAATTATAAAATCAAAATTACTCAGTATCACAAATAAAAAATGCATTTAGATTGCTTGGGCAAGGCACTTACCTAATTTACTTTCTCGATTGGTGGGTGACACATAGGTCAACTAAAAGTAATCAGCCCATAAAAAACAAGTTAACGGTATTCTAAAATAGCTATATTATGAAACTATATACATATTAACAAAGACAAGGACTGAAAAACTAAAAAATCTGTATTAATTGTGACGAAATCAATGCGTCGTGCATACGCACGTAAGTCAAAAATTTACTATGTGTCAAGTGTCAAGTGTCACTCTTCTGTCAATTGTCAGCGCTCAATAGGTGCTCTTATTCCATTTTATGAAAACCTTTGAAGGACAAAATGCTGTGGTATTTTATTTCTTAATCTAGTTTTCCGTCAAACTTATAATTACATTTAATTTAAAGTTCATAATAATATCCGAATAGCTCTCCGTATCGTACAAACACCATCATTTTGATATTACCTTGGTTTTATTTTGATAGTTTATTCTATTGATTTAATTACGCAATCATCTTTCAATGAATTCAAAACCCGAAATCTTACGTCCCACAATTTGAAGGGAAAACAAGTCATTTTCTCAACATTTTCTTCCTATTCTGACACCTGTGGCCTGTGTGGCAGGGTCTCTGAACAGTGAACTGCCCTACTCTGTGCAAAATAAATACAAAACAGAGTAAAACTGTCAAACTCAAATGTCAAAACGTAGTCAAATTATTGTATTGGTTTTGTATTGTTGAATAATCTTCACAAGGATAAAATATATAATGGCAGAAACAACGGAGAAAGTTGAGAATGGTACCGATGCAAGGAGAAGGGTACTAAACATAGCCGTATCCACGGTACTACTTGAAACTGGGTTTGACGCTGCTGACAAGATGTCTCTAGAAACACTAACAGAAATACTTCAATGTTGTAAGTAAATAACTACATGCTTTTTCCTAAATAACCAAAACTTTTGGATCCAAATTAAAAGCTCAAAATTCATTCTCAAACCCAACATATTGCTAATCGTCTTATGTGTTACATAGTCTCAGATATTGAGCAATAGTTTTAACTTTAAAATTAATCTTATGCAAATTCTGTAATTTCAAAATTTGTTTTGGTATGTAGGCACTAAAATCACTTTAAGATTTCAGTTCTATCAGAAGTTGGTAACTCAGCCAAGGGCTACTGCGAGCTATCAGGAAGAGTTGAACCAGTCCTTGGAGATGTTGTCATGGCTCTTATTAATATGGGTATGTACTCGTTAGTAAAACAAGGTTCATATGTGTTGGTTTTTGTTTATTACTGTATTTATAAACATCACTAGAGTTTTACCTGAATTAAATTGAACTTGTTTAAAGTGGACTGAGTTTTGCTAGGTAAAATATTAACTTGATTATTTTTGCTGGCAATACATTTTACAAGTAATTTTCCCAATGGAATTCTGATAGTCAATAAAAGACCTAAAATAATCACGGGTTACATTATGACCACAGCAAGTCATTGTTATATTAGATATAAGTTTTTATAATGTGACTGTCTGCTGCTAGTAAAAAAAAAAAAACTATCTTCACTATATTAACTGCAGGTATCAGTCTGAAAGGCTTGGAACAGTATGCAGTGAGGCCAAACAGACATGTAATTCAGCCACTGCAGCAGGCCCCTGCTCCTCGTACACCTGCCATGCTGTCAGCAGGATCCAAAGCCAAACCAGCCCCACATATACCATTCCACCTGCCACCGCTACCTGATCCACATGCATACATAAGGACACCTGTAAGTGATTTATTTAAATAGTATTACCACAATTTATCTTTAATTTTAGTATGGACTAATTATCAATTTGTAGGTGGTTAAAAGTTTTGTGTGTTTAATATAATAATAAGATATGCTTTAACTTAATTTTTTTTTTACCTTTTCTCTGTAATATTCTAAAAGTGCCTGAAAAAAGACCATTTGAATTAAAAACATTTAATTTTAGTTTGTAAATATTCTCCTTAATAACAACACATTTCAATTTAAACATTTTCAACTATGGCTGTGTGAAATTAGAATAATGTAGTACTCATCAATTACTTATGTTTCAGACTCACAAACAGCCAGTGACTGAATATGAAGCTATAAGAGAAAAGGCAGCCACACAGAAGAGAGATATTGAAAGAGCCTTAACTAAATTTCTGGCAAAAACGAGTGAGACCCACAATCTCTTCAATACAGATGATAACCAAATGTTCCCATGTAAGTTTTTCTTTATTGTATAACATTAAATGCTAATAAAGTTCATTGTAAACTATTTGTATTTTTTTGCCTTTCATGTTTTAATGAAGGTCCTTAAATAATTATTTCTTGCTGAATTTCAGACCTGGACATAATTATGGCCTGGAAAAGTTTGAGAATCATTGGGCTAGTAGTATTAAAGCCTTTATTCCTTCCTTTTCTGATTGGAACTTATAACCTATTAATAAATTTGTTAAGGTTATTGGGACACACATTTTTACAGACCACAACCAATAGAAAAATAAAAATAACTCATTGAGTTCAACAGTTAACAGGTTTATTTTTTTCTGCTTTGCATTGTAAATTGTATAAAATGATTTTGTTACAGTAATAGCCTGCAAACCCACGTTCCCTGCCTACCTGCCGTGCCTGCTACCGACAGACCAAGTATTTGATTTTGATGAACTAGAATATCACTTTCAAGTTGCAAATAGAACTGAAGATATGCCAGCAGATAAAAAAGGTATGATTTTCATTCATTTATGATGTATCTTACTACGCATTGTGTTAATCTAAGATAGTGAATCAGCTTAAGACTGAAGATACCTAACTCCCGAACACATCCTAGTTTAAGCTAATTAAGTCACTTCTCATTCAAATAACTGAAGAATTCTAATAAAAAACCTGCAAACCCCTGTAATAACAGTAATAAAAACATCTTAGGAAAATATCTTAGACAGTACAAGCATAGCTTCAGTTTGCTGTATTCAGTAGCAAAAAGCTAAAAGGCTCTACAGCTACAAATAAGCCCTACATCTCTACCAAGTGATACTCTATCCCTACTAATATTATAAATACGAAAGTAACTCTGTCAGTCTGTCTGTCTGTTACGCTTGCACATCTAAACCACTGAACTGAATGAAATTTGGTACAGAGATAGAGTTAACCTTGAGAAAGAACAAAGGATAGTTTTTATCCCGGCCTTTTGAAGAGTTCTCTTGGGAACGCGATAATTATAGCTGACCTTGACGCGGGAGAAGCCGCGGGCGAATAGCTAGTAGTCAATAGTTTTACTTGCAGAAGGTTCAAAGGTTGATTTTATAAAATGCATAATGATTTAAATATTTTTTTCAGATCAATCAGACAATGAAGGTGATAATCCTGACGGTGAGAATCCAAACAGTTCACAAATGGATCATCAGGACACAAGTATGGCCTCTAGTCCTGACAGAATAAAAGCTGGTGGATAAACGAGTTATTTTGTACCATAGGTTAAGATTAAACATGTATGACAATATATCATTATTTATCTAAGAAATACTTGTTTGCTGTTTTCTTTCAATTTTCCATTGGGTAAACCTGGATATGCTAAAAAAATGGCACAAAACATTGTCTTTATGATGTTTATCCAGTTCTCTAGGAAGATTGCTTAGACAATTGACAAAGAAGGGGAATTTAAGACTAAACTAGCTATCTCATGCAAGGATAATACTTTTTGTGAAGGGATTATTGATGTGTATGTTTAAATCAGATAGACAGGGTGCTATGGCGCACATTGGGGGAGGCCTATATCCAGCAGTGGACTACTAAAGGCTGATGATGATGATGATGATGTTTAAATCTCTTTTGTTTACTATTTGTACGTGTAAACACAATATAAGGGTGGCAAGAGACTGCAAAATTAAAAAATATAGTATAGAAGAAAACATCACTTTATTATAAAAATTACTTCAAAGATGCAGAGTTAATGACAGGCAGTACTTTGATGCCATCCCTATTAACCACAGTCACTTGGAAGTTGGGCAGACTGACAAACAATCTCCGGTGGACCTCTTTCACACACATCTTCAGCATTTCATAGGCTTCCTCCTCAGTGGCATCTGAAATATTAACAATACTATTATAGAAACAATAATAAAAACATACATAGATTACATAAAAAGAGTGAATTTGTCTAGAAATTTATATAAATTATAATTTATATAAGTGATAAAAAAAATCCTGTCTATATACATATGCCTGAGAGCTCAAAACATCTATATACATATGCCTGAGAGCTCAAAACAAAAGAATATCATGAAAATCATACCTTTTTTGTGGTAGCGATCCAAGATACTCAAACTGAGGTATCCTCCAAAACCATGGCAGGCAAAGGGAACTTTCACACTAGATGCAAGGTAATCCATAAAGTATAGCTCTGGCCCATTCTCTTTGTCATAGCCACCCATCAGCACATTCACAAAGTACGGTGTCTGAAATTAGTACATATATATTTTATACTGAATATTCCTAATTAAAGACTACTTTCTTTATTATAGACTTTAATTTTTAAATAACTGAATTAATAAATCATCAGAAGAGTTCAATAAGTTGTATGTATGAACGTAATTACTAGCAATCAAATAACAACAGAACGTTTAGTTTTGTCAGTCTTTCCAGCATACAGGGCTGAGGGCACTATGAAAGTTTACTACCTTTGGTATATGTAAATTCAATAAACTTATGCGCGAATCTATGAAATGGATACTTACGCTGCTTCTCAAATATTCGGCGAGATTTCTGCGTGTAAAATTGGCCGCCGCTGTAGGTCCCAGTTCGTATCCGTTGCGCATTTTATACAATTGAAGATTCTTTGCAATGTATTCAGCAAACTGTGTTGTGTCTCCAGAATCGCCGATAACCCCCATGACAAGTTTGTCAGATATCTTGTAGATCTTCTCCTCATCTGCAAACATTAAAATTATTAAAACTTGTCCAAGAAACTGAACGCATACAAATTCCACATCAAAAAACCGCAAACTCACCGTCTTTCATAACCATAATACTGTGGCTGTTGCTTTGATCAGCCGCTATCATAACGAAATCATCACACTGTATTCCTAATAGACATTGCAGATTAATGTTCGACATTTTGTAGGAGAAATATAATACAATTCTCAGTTAAAACACCGCAAGAATAACCTACGTTACGGCCCAAGCAAACTTCAACAAACAATCTTGTCAAATCACTCGAATATCACAGACTATAAAAGTGAATATACTTTTTTCCAGTGACAAAACCTTTTGATATGTTGTCAAAAAAAGTATTATTGTGTCGATGGTTAAGTTATTTTTGACAATTTTGACATAAGACACTGACATGTTTTGGTTGTAAAATTGCAACACGAATTCTTTTAATCGAGATTAAACAGTTTAAATGGATTTCGTGAGACAAAACCATGTTCAAGAAAGTTGCGCTAGGCATTTCAGGAGGAGTAGACAGTGCCGTTGCGGCACTTTTACTTAAACGCGCCGGTAAATATTAAAGTAAAACCTCTAACCTGTACTTCACATTTACTCTCATATTTTTATTTATAAGGACATGGATTGTAATTACAGGGTTCCAAGTAGAAGGTGTATTTATGCGAAATTGGGACAACAATTACGAAGCAGGATTTTGCTCAGATGAGCGAGATTTTGAGGACGCAACATATGTGTGTCGTAAGCTCAATATTCCCTTGCATAGGGTTTACTTTATAAAAGAATATTGGAACGAAGTATTTAGTGTATTACTGAAAGAGTATGAGACGGGGCTGACACCTAATCCGGACATACTATGCAATAGATACATTAAATTTGATAGCTTTTTCCAACATTGCAGGAACAATTTAGGAATTGATGCTATTGCCACTGGGCACTATGCAAATACAACTTTTGGACCATTTCTAGAAAAATACAATGAAACTGAAGGTAGGTAATGGAAATATTCTCATCAAGACACAAAGTGTTATTCCAGTTTGTGTTTTTATAACATTCTTTATTTTCCAGGAGTCAAATTACTCCAGCCTGCTGATAAGCACAAGGACCAAACATTTTTCTTGTCTCAAGTAAAGCAAATTGCTCTAAGAAAATGTATGTTTCCACTAGCAAATTTACAAAAAAGAGAAGTAAGAGAGATTGCCAGAACTGAAGGACTCATGAATGTGGCTAAAAAGAAAGATAGCACAGGAATATGTTTTATAGGCAAAAATAAGTTTCAACATTTTATAGAAGAGGTGAGCACATGCTATCATACTCATTTTACTTTTATTTTTTACAAAATGCAATAATGTTATACAATATTTCAAATGTTTAAATTATATTAATTCATTTTCTTTGTTGAAATAATTTACTATTTGCCATTTTTTCAGTACATTGAAACAAAAAAAGGTTATTTTATTGACATAGAGTCAGGTTTAGCTGTAGGAGAACATGGAGGTTTACACAAATGGACTGTTGGCCAAAGATGTGGTGTCCCAAGTCATAGAGAAGCATACTTTGTTTTCAAGAAAGATTTGATGACTAATAATATTTATGTGGTAAGAAATTGTATCTAATACTGAAAATTTAAGTCAACCCTCAGATATTTTGAAACTCAAAATTATGTTGATGTATTACCTTCTAATAAACTCTTTTTTCTATGACAGGTACCTGGGACAAAGCACCCTGCTTTATGGAACGATATTTGCTTCACTAACCTTCCACACTGGATACACAGTGAACCCACAGAACTGGCTAACAATGGTGTCTTGCATTGTGACTTCAGATTTCAACATACTAAACCCCTAACTCCTTGCAGAATAGTCAATAACCCTCAAGGTTTAACAATAATACTGCAGAATAAATTAAGGGCGATAACAGAAGGTCAATTCGGGGTATTTTATAAGAATGGGGAATGCCTTGGAAGTGCGAAAATAAGAGATATTTGTCATAATTAGAAGGTTGTTTATAAATAGTCAAATTAGTTTATAGGTACCTTTGACATTGTTATTGGTTTATGTTCCTTAGCTGTTGTTTAAATAAAGTTGTTGATGTACATACGTAATGTGTTTATTTAAATCAAGGGGCGAACAAATCCCGCTAAAACGAGCCAATTATTTGATTTTCGTTAAATAAATTCTGCTGTAGGTTACGACGTAGAACCTTGATTGAAGATAATATAAACTATTATAAACCTAATTATTTGGTACCCAGTGCTCTACGTATACTATATAATTACGCAGATTTTAAAGGCTTCAATATTATTTCATATGATTTTTTGTAAATAGTCTTGTGAAAGTTTCACCTGAATAACTACCATGTCTCATAAGATCGGCCTGGTGACTGACAGACAACGTACTCAACGTAGTCTCAGTAATAGGGTTCCGTACACAAAGTGTAAAAACGTAAATCGCAAAAAATATGATGATTTTTATAGGGTTATGGCAACATAACTTACCATAGACAACTGTCAAGAATAAAACCTGTCAAATTTGCCTAAAATGCAGTTTTTTGGCATTTCTCATCATGTTGTCCTTGTTATGCCTATGTGAAACCGTATCGTCCGTCTTTGTTAAATTACCTATGTTTGATATTTGCCTATTCGTATTTATGTTTTGTAAGCAATGTGATGTAAATGATTGATTTTACTTACAAATAAACATAAGTGCTATGCACCAGATGGACATAAATAAACATATATCAATAAGTTAAGCAGTGTCGATCTAAATTCCAAATGTCGCTTCCTCCAGTAGACTATAGTGTTCCTCCGCCGCGTTTGGACATGCCACCGCCGGCTCCGTCCTCGGGCACAAGAATTCCGCCTCCGCAAATATATAGCCACCCTCCTCCTTTCATACCGCCGCCTTTGACTGAGCAACCGCCTTCCTACGTTCCCATGGCAACCTTCCCTGCGATGAACGTACCCCCTCCGCCCGTAAATTTTTCAATACCACCGACTGACATACAATCTGTACCACCACCGTATTCTTTAAATCAAAGTCCTTATTACTTGTCTCAAAGCTACACTGCAAGCAGAAGTACTGAGATGAGCAACCCTGCTGGGCACTCTAGAGATTGGCACAATCCTCTCAGAATAAGTCTTAATGTTGGAAAAAATAAAGCAGCTACTCAAGGTGAGAGAGATGTAAGAATTCCCAGAGAGTCTATGGATAGGCATTACTATGATGGTTCTGCAAAACCTTCTTCAAGTCGAGACAGGAATTATGAAAGAGATCGTTTGAGAGACAGAGACATGAGATACCGTGAACGAAGGCGCAGTCGGAGTCGTAGCCCAAGCCGCCAGCGGCGCCGCAGCAGGAGTCCATCACATTCACATCAGAGAGACAAAGAGAGATACTATAGAGACCGGTATGATGAGCGGCGTGATTATGAGAGAAGGAGATCTGAGTATGAGAGACGTTATAGTCCATCTCGTAGCAGGGACCTTAGAAGTCACAGTCGTAGTTACGATTCTCGTGATGACAGACGACGATACAGGTCTCCTAGTAGACGCAGTCAGCGCTCCCCAACAAGGGAATCTCACCGTCGTAGCCGGACCAGAGAGATGTCTGTACAAATTAAACAGGAGCCTAGAGAGGCAACTCCTTCAAAGCCAATGACAGACCGTGAAAAGATCCTTGAAGAATATAGGTAACATTATATTTTGTACCTAATTCAGTGGTACATTTGTAATATGCATCATATCATATTCACATTGTATGAACCAGACAGAGTGTCCATGACCATATGCAAAGCTACATCTCTATTTGTAACATTCAGGTACATAATACATTAAGTCAAGGTCAAAACTGAAACATATTTTTCCCAGCTTTGCTGTTATGAAATCAAATTTATTCAGTTACCTAATAACTTCCCAGCTATATAAAGTAGTAAAGTAATCTATAGGATGTAATAGTATTTTCAATTACACATTACTATTTTTTTAAGATTATTAAAATTAGAGTATAAAACATCATTTCAAAGGCACCCAAATATAATGTAAATCTAAGATTTTGTCTTCAAATAAAATGTGCAAATTTTTTATAGTTACCTTAAAAAAGTAAACTACTTTTTTCAGGAGGAATTATTGCAAGACGTCAGAAGACTTTATTGAGAAAATGGAGCAGTGGTCAAGAGAACATAATTCAGATGAAGAAGAGGTAATTTTAACAAACAGTCAAGAAGAAACCATCCTTATGATCTCAAAAATATATCCCAACTTCCTGAAATGCAAATATTATATTATACTAAACACATGCATGTACCATATTCCTAGTTAAATATTCTGTTCTTGAAGGTCTTGTAATAACATTCAAATATCTGATCAAAAGTCATTTATTCACAAGGCTATTTACACTGAAAAACATCCTGTTTTTTATCATTCATTGTATAATTTAAGGTATCAAAAATGTGGTACCGAAGTTCCCCAGCCGAATTATACTACAAGCTTCTGGAGGACGGAGCTGGTGTTCAACAGACGCCTAAATTAGAGAAACTATGCCAGACATTCTTCAAGATGTTGATACAGCGAGGACGAGAGGCTCGCCCTGAAGTCGATGAACTGCCGCCTTTGAAGCCTCCCAAAGCCAAAATGTGCAAACATAGATGTAAGTTATTTTGCTAACCCTATGAAATCCCAATACTAAAGAAAAACTGTTTAGTCTGTCACAGATTTCCAAAAAAAATTGGAAACGTATTTTTTTTCGGCCCTTTATTGCTAATATAATTTTTTGGCGAGTATCAATTATTATTGTTTGTGATAACATTTTGTTAGGTAACTAGCGCCCGCGTTTACATAAAGTATGCACCAAGACTACGGTTGGGATCTCTTTAGTATTATTAACTTTTACCAGCTATTGGTAAGAGGGTCCGTTTTGTTCGTGACCCGGCAGAGAATTAGGAAAATAAGTCAATGCCTCAAAAAAAAAAAATATAATTTCAGAATAACATTCTAATCACACCTCTATCTATTTCAGTGGATGAAGAATCTTCATCGTCCTCTGAGAGTGAAGACGAATGTTTAGATGAAGATGGTTTACAAGGTTACACTGATCGAATCATGCTGGAATTGCAAAGGAAGCAGAGCCATCCTAGAAGGCTACATCCAGAGATGTGGTAAGTATCAACATGTAGTACATACGGTACATTTACGGACATAATGTTAATATGGAATATCAAGGTCTCATTTAAGTCACCCGCGTTTGCGGGAGTTAGAAACAGAAATATGAAAAAAAAACTTTGAGACCTATCCGAATGAATTTCTGGTCACTTACGCTTGAATAACTGACAATATCATCACACCCTTGCCTCAATCAGTCGGTCCTTTCTTCGACGTATTATGTCATTAAATATCTTGATTTCTTTGTATAAAGGTTCAACAACACTGGTGAAATGAACGGCGGCCCGCTGTGTCGCTGCAGCGCGCGCGCCCGACGTCTGGGCATGCGACACGGGGTGTACGCGGGCGAGGAGTCCTTCCCCAAGTGTATACCCACACAGAGTAACATTGACAAGCTTTATCACTACCGGTAACTTACCATTATCTTATGTTATACGGAATGATCCTTTCAGCTATCGGAATCAACTTATTTTGATTAAGTCTTGAAATTATATCTACTTTTGAAATATGCAAAGAACAATTGCTGCGAATTCTCGCTGGTATTGGGTTGTATAGTACCAACTCGATTGAAACAGAACTCGATTCTGTCGGGTAAGCGGATGTTGAATGGTATATTACGGTAAATAAATAAATAAACAAATAAGTTAGTCGACGTGTAAAGTGCCGCTGTGAAGGTGTCCATAGGATAACGTTTTTGTCTCAAATGATTGTTTTAAATTTACGGCGTCTTCATTTATGTCGAACACAAAGCACCTTTATTTATTTGCGAAGCGAAGACCTTTTTTAAAAATCAAGTCTGCTGTAATATCCCTATGTTCATTTTCACAAAAAAAAAATCGAGTTGCTAAAAATATAACTTTACTGTAGTTTTAATGTCATAGATAGTTTTAAATTGTCTTCTAACAAACATATTGTATGTTTTCAGCATTACTGTTTCACCACCAACAAATTTCCTAATAAAAGCGCCGACAGTGATAGCTCACGACGAGCACGAGTTCCTGTTTTCCGGATTCTCAATGTTTTCTCATTACAAACTGGCTAAGTTACCGACTTGCAAAGTTATACGATTTAATATCGAGTACACTATTTTGTACGTCGAAGAGCCAGCACCCACTAACTTTACAGTACAAGAATTGGATTTATTTGGTAAGTTCATATAATTTTTAATAGTATATATACGGTTTGTATCTATGCGTCCATTACTTACCAAGCTTGGTCACTTGCGATATTGTTCATCAACAATTTTACTGTCAAAGCCCAAAGGTATCTTGGAATAATCGATTGATTGATTGTTTGGTGTTTGTAACTTTGTTCACAAAAAATCCCCAAATTGCTCTACAGTAAATTGGTGAAAGTCTAATCGGTTTTTCTCTCTTCTTAATCGAGTAGAATGATATTTTGTTAATATATCGGATTTAGTCTAGAAAAGTAGTCGTTTTTTTGGAGTTTAGATTTCAATGGTTTAATAATAAAAAACATATATTATATATTTCAGATGAATTCCTGTTTTATGAGTTACTGGAGCTGGTAGATCTTGATCTCGGTAAGGGCTCGGATACAAGTTGTTCCCAGTTTCATTTCATGCCACGATTTGTGAGATACCTACCCGAAGAAGGATGCGAGGTAAGTTTAAATGGTTATGATTACAATATACCGAAGTGCTGTGGCTGCTGTTTTTCATTCTTAAATCGTGGCAGTTCAATACAAGTTTGATACTCGTAATTGCGAAGTTAAAATGAATAATTCTAATTCATTTATTGCTAGTTCCAGATATATGGTCAGTTCTTATAATTATCTGTTACATCTCGCCTTAAAATACCCTTGAGGTATTTAAATATAATAAATTACTGCACACATAGTATGCATTAGAGTTCACGCGTAAATCTATACAGACTCAGGTTCAACTTGGCCCTTTTAAGAAATTAAATCTAAAATGTGATGGGACATCTATCTAGGATTATTCACCCCAGCTTTATTTGAGAACTGTCATAAAAAATCCAAGTTATATTCAAATGTTACATACTATGTGTGACAAAATGAAAAGCTACTGTACTCAGAGAATCCATTCATTCATTATAATAATCTTCTTTCAGGTATTATCCATGTGCGAAGTCCTAAGATATCTCGTGGACGAAAGTGGATTACTTATCGCACCAGATACTTTGAAGGATGTACATGAAATGGACCATTATACTTGGCAGAAGTTTGTTGATAAGATCAAAGGTAATAAAAACAAAAACAATAAAGTACCAATGTTTTATTAATTATTGTATTCCGCTAGCAATTCAGTATTTTACTGCAGTTTTTGTACAAAATTTGAAGCTACTTTATCATAACCGCAAAAGCGAAAGTATTACGGACTTGATTTCGGCTTATTTCTTTATTCTTAAGTGTATCAAAGCGCAGCGAAGCGTTCAAATTTTACCACTCCCTTGTTTATTGCAAGCAAAGAGTACTCGAAATCTTTTTACATATTTTACACAGATGCGAATTGGACATTGTTAAGCGACTCTGCTATAATATGAAGATGAATGAACACTTTTTTAAACGTAAATTTTTTGTTTCAGGTATGATTGTAACGTATCCTGGGAAGAAGCCGTGTTCTGTCCGCGTGGACCAATTAGATCGCAGTCCTCCAGCCAACTGCGATAGTGCAAAGTCTGAAAATAAGAAGTATTATCCTGAGATCGTACATTTTGGTATACGACCACCACAGCTCAGCTATGCTGGGAATCCTGAGTAAGCTTTTATTTTTCTTGATCCACGAAGCTCTAGATTACTATTTGAAGCAAGATTTTTTTAACACCATAGTCCAAAGATCCAAACATAGAAATTGGAGTTGTATAATAAACCTTATCCTCTATTGCTACCTAAAATTTGTTAGATCCCTAGTTCGCAATAATATTTTTCTTATACTGTGAGAATATGATCATGTTTGATTCCACTCTTTCTAGATACCAAAAAGCATGGCGCTACTATGTCAAGTACAGACATTTGATCGCGAACATGGCTAAGCCTTTATTCAAGGAACGTCAGAAGTTAGCGGCTAAAGAAGCTAAGCTGCAGGAAATGAGGACACAGAGCAAGATGAAGAGGGATGTTACCGTGGCTATATCATCTGAGGGGTTCCATACTACCGGGCTCATGTGTGACGTAGTACAGGTGAGGAAATTTTTTAATCGTCTTATTCAATTATATAAAGGATGCGTTTGAATTGCAACGCATTGCTATGTACCCAGAAACGTGAATGGTGGGGTTTAGATAGTATTCAGAGTCTGAAACGAGTGATGAATGAATTATACAATGCTTTTTTTTAATATTTTTAATACATTATGGCAAAAGTATTTAAAATAAAGTTTTTGTTAATATATAACAAGATTTCATTTCATGTTTCTACTTAAGTAATTATTCTTAATATAAAAATTATACTTGGCTACATAAGCTACATTACATACCCAATATCTCGTGACATTAGTACAATCCCGTATGGTCTAGTGGCTAGGATACCTGGCTTTCACCCAGGAGGCTCGGGTTCGATTCCCGGTACGGGAATTAATAATTGACCTTTTTATTGCTATTTGTAATTGAAGTTTTTCGTTGTTAATTTAATATAGAAATAATTACGTGCATATTACTACTTGCTGCAAGAAGTAGATATCAGAAAACCAGTGCAAAATAAATATAATTATTAGTATCTAATTTCTGTCTACAAAAGGCCCCGACCTTATATGTCGTTTATTACCCAAAATTTCGATGTTTTAGCCATATCCCGTATGGTCTAGTGGCTAGGATACCTGGCTTTCACCCAGGAGGCTCGGGTTCGATTCCCGGTACGGGAAATTGTTTTTTAGTAAGTTGTGATATTTTTATAAAAAAAAATGTATTATTTTTAATAAATTATGTTTTTCCGGCGGCTTTGCCCGCATGAATGTTAAAATAATGCTTACAAAAGTTATGTGCTTGTGAAAATTAACGTATTTATTTTAACTCTTGAACACATTTCTTCATTAGGATCGTACTGATTAAGTTCATGTGAGTTTCACAGTTTTGGACGTTGACAGCTCCGAGATACTTAGTATGTCTAGTTATGTTCGAATATTGGAACAAGTTAATAAAAAACTATATAGTTTGAGCGCTCGTCAAGGTCGATTCTACATGATTTGTCTGCGGCCTTTCGCCACCTCCAATCTTATTTAAATTGCACGGCATAAAGCTTCAGATGGAATATATTATTTTTTCAAATTATGGTTTTATTCATTTTACACTCTCTATTTTTGCCTAATATACCTATTCCTGGCTTGTTTTATTTATTAAAGAATCATGGTATTTAATAATGCAAAATAGCTTAATTAATTCGAGATTGAGGTACACATAGCTCTTTAAATTACAACAGGCGTTCCTTAATTAATTGATAGGAAACTGCTATTTTTTTTTTCTTTATGTTGCAGATTTGACCTAAGTGTATTTTTATGGTAACAGGCATTTATAAAAAACAATCACGTTTATTTGCTTAAAAATTACTAGTTATCTCCGTGCCTCAAAATTATTCTGCGGTTTTTGTCATAAAAATAACTTGTTATGAACTATGTCGGCCACAATCGTTTATTTTTTATTTATGGGGGCTTAATCGATGTTATTGCTTGTATTGTTGATATAATGAGCCAAAACAACTCTCTCTTTAAGAGTATTTTAAAGAAACACTTCCTTATGGTATCTATATAAATGAAACAAACAATATTAGGTTTTATTGATCAAGGTATTATTATAAAATAAATCTTTATTTCTATACTACTAGTATATAAAGCTGTAGAGTTTGTTTGTTTGTTAGAACGCACTAATCTCAGGAACTTCTGGTACAAATTGAAAAATTCGTTTTGTGTTCAATAGACTATTCATCGAGGAAGGTTTTAGGCTATATAACATCACGCTGCAACTAATAGGAGCGAAGATACAATAAAAAAGGTGGGAAAAACGGGGGAAAATATCCATCTTCGAGGGCTTCCGTTCAAAAATTCCTAACTTATGTGTTCTAACCACGCGGACGAAGTCGGGGGCAACAGCTAGTATAATAATTTTACATTTTTCAGCATGCAATGCTCATACCAGTTCTGGTGCGACACCTACGTTTTCACAAATCATTGGACAGTCTTGAGCGAAAGATGGGTTATGTATTCAAACAGAGGGCTTTACTCCAGACAGCGTTAACCCATCCGTCTTATAGAGAGAACTTTGGAACGAATCCAGACCACGCTAGGAACAGTCTTACAAACTGTGGGATCAGACAACCGGAGTATGGAGATAGGAGGATACATTATACTAGGAAAAAAGGTTTGTTATTGATCTTTTCTATTTACCGACTTGATATATCCTCATAATGGTGAATAGGAATAGGTATTTTTTTTGCATTTTGCTCTATGTACATGGAACAAGTCACAACCACATTGTATAGTCTAATTAAAACTTGATATTTGTAAATCTGAGACAAAATAGTTAAAATGAAAACCTTTTTGTAACTTGGGGAATGTCTTATTGACTTCTCATTCTGGAGATAATGGCATTTCCAGCTTGGCAAAATCGAAGACTTTTTATCTTCTGTCCACTGCTGGACATAGGCCTCTCCATACGTTACTAATAAATAGCTGTTTTTTGCCGGCTATTCAGCCTTTATCTTACGCCTATTCTATATTTTCAGGTATCGTAACCCTTATAAACATAATGTCACGCTTCGGCAAGCACAGTGAGACAGAATCCGATATAAAACACAACGAACGTCTCGAGTTCCTTGGTGACGCTGTCGTAGAGTTCCTGTCTTCTATACACCTGTTCCGAATGTTCCCGGGTCTGGCTGAAGGTGGTTTAGCTACGTACAGGGCCTCCATTGTACAGAACCAGCATTTGGCTCAACTGGCAAAGGTAAGTTAACATTTTAGTTTGTTTATTAACACCTGTTCTTTATAAATGATTAATCTGCAATTGCGTATTTGCTACTATGTATAAATGTATAAACACTAGCTGATTCCCGCCGACCCGCCCGTTACAAATTTAAAATACACTACTACAGTAACATAAAATCGGGATAAATATGTATTGTCCTTTGTGTTAATCCTGCTTATAAGCCATATGTGTACCAAGTTTCGTCTTAAACTGTTCTGTGGCTTTTTCGTAAAAGAGGAACATAGATACTTTCGCGTTTATAATACTAGAAAGATTTATACATCTGATCAAAAGGTTTAGTGATTAGATTCCTCGTTTTGAAGCTATAGACAGTTAGACAGTAAACTTACTATAACTGTATGTTACAGAACATCGAATTGGAGCATTTCATGTTATATGCGCACGGATCTGATCTCTGCCGAGAGGTGGTCATGCGACATGCGATGGCCAACTGCTTCGAAGCCCTCATGGGGGCGCTATTCTTGGATGCTGGACTTGAAGTGAGTACAGGCACTACAGGCAGTTCAACTCATTTGTGCTCGCGGCGCTGTGTGCGTGTGATTGACAGCGACTGTTTATTACGGAAGCTTTAATTTGTGTGACAGTGACACACAAATCAAAGCTGTGAACCCACACATGACGCCGCGCGCCAATACGAGTTCAATTGACTATACAAACGTGATGATGGGTTTACTTATTATTTTTTGTATGTACTGTTTCAGTATAGTAAACACTTAAAATACAATACTCTATTTATAATTATTTCTGCAGTAATAACACGTATTCAGTTTATTGTTTTATATTGTAATTAAATCGCTGATTGTAAAATAATAATTACCTATTTTGGACCTTGTTATAAATATTCTTATTTTTGTTATGCCCGACAGGGCCCACAATGCTCCAAAACTAATGTATCTTGTGTACCTACCACCTAAGTTCACATTGTGGAATGCAATAAATGTATTGAGTATTGAGTATTGAGTATTCTATTCCTATTAATTGTTTTTCTTTTCTAGGTTGCCGACCGTGTGTTTGCCCTAGCCTTATGGTATAAAGAGCCAGATTTACTTGAAGTGTGGACAAAGGAACGAACACATCCACTGCAAGAACAGGAGCCGCTTGGTGACAGGAAATATATCAAGGACTTCGAGTTTCTACAACGACTTACTAAATTCGAGGAGTCTATAGGTATGTATATTATTTATACATTGCTTACAGTAAAATCTTATTAAGTAATTTAAATTATTTTACAAAGTAAAAACCTGTTTTTTCAGGCAAAATGAGCAAAACATTATGAAGTAGTAATGTGTACAATACTTATCTGAGCAAAAGTTTTGTACTCATTATAATCTTATTCATTACTGAAATAATGAGGAATAGAGTTTTTATTAAATTTATCATTACCACACTTATGCGCTCAGCGTGATTTGCGTGATATTTCGATTGTTCAATTCACTCTTGAGACAGTTTTTTTTAATCTTTTTACTTGACGTATATTATTTTCAGGAGTACAATTCAAGCACATTCGTTTGTTAGCTCGCGCGTTCACTGATCGTTCGGTTGGCTTTACGCATCTGACTCTCGGTTCTAACCAACGTCTGGAGTTCCTTGGTGACACCGTTCTACAACTTGTGGTGTCTGATAGACTGTACAGACACTTTCCTGATCATCATGAGGGACATCTGTCGGTAAGGAATTTGTGAAAATAGTTTAATGTTCATGGTTTAATGTTAACTTGCGAATATGTAAAATGGTAACAGAAATAAGGAGTGATACGTTGATTATGAGTACTCTCAATACTCAATACTTTATTGCTTCCATAATGTAGTTACTGGTGGTAATTTTAGGTACAATGATCAAATTTATGAACCCCGTAAGGCACAGCATTATAGTAGGAGAGAGGAAGATACTCTTCTACTCATAATCAAAGTATCACTCTTCGTCACAAGTTAATCGGCAGAGTATCGTAATATTACCTTTCATATAATGTTAGATATGCATATGAGCAGGAAACATTTTAAAAGTAAAAAAAAGGTGAACATGGTAAAAAATTGAAAACGAGCTAAATGTATCACACCTGCAAAACATGTATTCTTTTCAGAACCCATCTTTAAGAACCTGAACTATATTGAAGCAACAGTTTCTAGAGAGTTGCATTACTATCAAAATCTGAAATATAAAATGTCCTCTCTACAATTATGTGTAATCCTAATTTTGTTCTTAAGAATATTATTAATTATATTCCAGCTTCTCCGTTCATCTCTAGTCAACAACCGCACGCAATCTATGGTGTGCGATGACCTCAATATGTCCGAGTACGCGATTTACAACAACCCTAAAGCCAAGCCTACAACTAAGAAACATAAGGCTGATCTGCTTGAAGCCTTCTTGGGAGCCCTGTTTATTGATAAAGTAAGTAAACTATTCAAAGTTCCGGTATTTTTAACGGCAATGGTAATGTCTCTTTGATCCGACTTGGCAAGTTCGTGTCCGGGGCCTCTCTTTCATTGTAATGCTTTAAGCTAACAAATTGGAAAAGACAGAATCGATAACTTATTAACACTGATCACTGCAGTTACGATGACAGCGCCAACACAACGTATATATTACTTTTAAACTTAAGGTTACCTATAATGAACAGCCTATTTACTTAGCTACCGAGTACTCTATTAATTACAGAATCTAGAGTACTGCCAGGCGTTCTGCAACGCGTGCCTGTTCCCGCGCCTGCAGGAGTTCATCATGAACCAGGACTGGAACGACCCCAAGTCCAAGCTGCAGCAGTGCTGCCTCACTCTCCGCTCTATGCAAGGAGGAGAGCCTGATATACCTGTTTACAAGTACGTATTGCTATTCAATTGTAATATAAAAGCTCATTCGTTAATAATTATTTACGAACTAAATAAAAAATCGTGTTTTATAACAAGAAAAACAGAGATTTTTTAGAAGTTTTCTTATTGAGACTTAAATAAAGTATTTCTATATCCATACAAATTATTAAAAAGTTTGTTAGGTTGCCATAATTAAGTAGCACTTGGTGTCTTTATGCATGTGAATTGTATGTTTGTAAACCCCCCCGACACAGTCTAAATATTTACTTAGGGAGTCGTTTTTTTTTAAACTTTATTACTGTAAGTAATAAAGTAATAAATTTGTAATAAAGGTGTATAACAAAGTAAGTAAGTAATAAAGGTGGCTAGCTCGAACTGGATGCAACGAGAGGGACGGTTATGCCCAGTAGTAAACCTCAATAGGCTGAATTGATTGATTTCATTGATGTAACAATTGCACATTTGAACAACAACAATTGAACATTAACATTGTTCAAAAATAGCGATTATTTACATATCTTCGCATATGGTCATGTATAAGTACATTGTTGTGGTCAGGGTGATCGAGTGCCTGGGCCCGACCAACACGCGCGTGTACACGGTGGGCGTGTACTTCCGCGGCGCGCGGCTGGCGGCGGCGCGCGGCCACTCCATACAGGAGGCCGAGATGAACGCCGCGGGCGAGGCGCTCAGCAGCGCGCACGGTAACACACGCTACACTATATTGCGTACTGTACAAACATCAAAGGATAATAAGCAAACACAAAATATTTCAATGGTCAGCTTATTTCAGATAGAAGAAGTGGTTGATATTGTCAGCCGACATTGTACGACTTTGAAAAAGTTAATAAAATGTTACTCGTCTGGTATTTTCTGAAGGCTTCACGAGACTTTTACAATACAAAATTGATATAGTAAATTAATCAAGTTATGCCAATAATCAAATCTTTCTTTAATCTCATAAAAAGTTATTTTTACTATGGCTCATTTTGGTCCTAAAAAATTATCAACAATTTTGTTAAAGTTTTAATAATTCAAACCTTAATACAAATAAATAAAACAGTGTAAAATACTTTATTTACAACCATTACTTACATACTTTAATATGATGAATATAATTAAAATAAAACCTTTCCAATCCAGAGCTATTCCCACAACTGGACCACCAAAAGCGAATCATAGCAAAGAGCATGAAAAAGAAGAAGCGTCAAGGCGACGGGCGTAACTCAAACGACCCGCTCAAAGGCAGAGGTCGGGACGGCAACCTACAAATACCTAAAGCATACAGACTTGACAAACACGTAGAGAGTTCAGATGAAAGCAGTAGCCATGCTCTCTCTGACGACGAAGTACAAAGTATTGGTGACAAGTCTAATGACGACTCGGGTCTGGACAGCGACACCTCCTTACCCCAAGAACAACTAGAAAACGTGAAAGTAAGCAGTCTGCTCAGTGATATGCAGAAAATAAAAGAAGATCTCATTCGACGTAATGAATATGAGAAGTTAAAGGAAAAATGTAGACGATCTGATTCTGATGATGAGTAAGGTAAGGTGAAATGAGGTAATAGTGAACAAATTTAGATGTATTTTGACGGATCTTCTTTTACATGCTAAATCACAGCTTTGATAGTTGTGGCCTGTATTCAATAAATTTGTGCTGTTATTTTGAACGCAGGTCTTGAATATAGAAAGAGTAAGTTGCTTAAAGCAAAAGCAAGTTCTCACTATGTCGTGATGATTATTTGTTTTGAATGACAACTGCTGTCTTATCAACCCAAAACACGTAGAAAAATATATGGACTATAGTTCATTTCAACTACCTACCAGTATTAAAACAACCAGTCCTAACCGACCCGTTAATGTCTCATCACGACAGAATGCCTCTTTACAAATTTTGTTCACACTTACCCCCAAAATCCACTCTGACCCCTTTTGACCATGAAGATATTTTCAATAAAATAGTGTTGTAACGCATTGAATGCGGAGACTTACTACAGTTAGTTACTGATGAACTGTGAGATAAATGTGATTAGATTTAAGTGTCGCTTTTTAGATGGGTAAATAATGTTTATTTATGTAGTCGCCATTTATATTTACGAATCTGTACCGCAATGAATAGAATATTTAGTCACCGGTTTCAAAAAGATTTTAAAGTAAGAGTATTGTGAGTGCAATTTAATTGTTTTTCTACTTGACTGTGTAAAATCAATCTTATAGCTTTGAAATAGAGTTTTAAGTGTATTTGTCTGCTGTTTTTGACACATTGATAATATGAATGAATGACTTCAAATGAAGTTGGGCTTTTGTATTGCTGGATATAATATGAGTGCAATTTTAATTCTTGCCGAGTAAAATTACTAAGAAATGCATTTGATGATTAATAGATTCACATGATTAAGGATTTTCCAAATTTCTGATTTTAAACGACTCAGGTACTTAATTTTATCGTGTAAAATGATTATTTTTTTGTAGAAAAGCTAAATGTTAAGATACTTGTACTTACTTAAATGGTATATGTTGTCTTAATGAAATGTAGTCTTTTGAAATAAAGCCATGTATTGCTGTTTTTATACATTTTAATAATTCCTAATGCATTCATAAGTGTAGGGTTCAAATACTAAAGATCAAAAATCACTTTTGACAGTGCAAGATTGAATTGTTTCACAAAGCTATGTTGTAACCAAAAAATCTGGCAAGAAATTTAGTAATAAGTAATTATCGTGTAATTTTAATGAAATAAATAATAAAATAGCATTGAATATTGTATATAATTTAATTTCTCTCGTATATTAGGCTAGTACGATGCAGCACAGTGTAAAAGCGACTGGTCCGTTCATTTTCTTAGCTCGTAACGTAAGCCATTGCTTTTGATTGGGGACGTACATCTCTGCGGGCATCAGTTGCTCTGGTGTGTCGTTCTCTGTAACTAAAAATAAGTAATATTATGATTTGGAGACAAGAATATCGATTATCGAATCGAATCGATCGAAATCGAATAAAAATCAAAAATAATTGCATTGAAGATCTTCTGCTTATATTTTTACCATAGTGGTTACTATGCCGGAAATATACGATATCAGACCCATTACCGTGATAAGGAACTCAGAATAAATGAATGCATGCATTTTAGCCTACTGCCTCGGAAATAGACTTCAATAGATAAAAACATAATTTTACAGTAATATTTACCATCCTTGCGAACTTGTTGCGCCGACTGCATTGTAGAGTCCTGCATAGATATAAGGTCTCCCGGGGCATGTAGGAGCAGTCTACCTACGCCTTCACACCTCCTACAAAATAATAAAATAAGTTAATCCTTTATCAGAAACTGATGTAGATGAGCATTTTAAACTTTACTGCTTAGAAATAAAGTTTAATGTCGGTTAAAACTATTTACCTCAAAACTTCATTCTGTAACATTTGTTTTCTCGCCGCAGTCGTCAGTGATTTGCATTCAGTCAACCATATTCTTACTTCGTTGAAATCTGCCAGAAGTTGCATTGCTGCATCTTTGCTATGAAACCAAGACAATAAAATATAAAATTAACGAGAACGATCCTTTGTTGTTATATCTAGACAATTTTTCTTAAGAAATAATATAAGTATGTTTATCAATTATTTAGTACTCATGACACAAGTTTTCTCGGTTAGAAACTAGATGGCGTTGTGTGAAAATTACAGAATATTTTTTGACTCTGCACGAACATAAATTGATTCTTATAGATATCCATCATACGGATCTGTATGTATTTCTTTTAAGTGTCATGAAATCCAAACTCACGTGAATTTTACTTTAGCGATATATATGTGATGTAGCCATGATTCGCACATGATTTTAAGGATCATGTTTAAAGTGGCTATATCTTGCGTTGCTTTTATTACCGGCAGCAGCATTGTATCTGAAACATTTAAGAAAGTAAGAAACTTTATAGTGCTTTAATATTCTAGAGTCTTTTTGCTTTTAAGGCGTTTTCATCCTTGTCAAAAAATACCTGCTTTGCACTACCTATAAAAAGACACAGGTGTAGTTGTAGTATCTCTCTGCAATTGCTACGTCTTACTCTTAGATGCATAGTTATACCTTCTGTTTTTGAGAACTTTAACCCACAAATACACTTTAACTTACTCAAAAATTCGTGTACATAAATCGAGTGTACAGTTTGCGGCGGTCTCGTCACTTGTCGCCATTCAATATTACTCGGGAATATCATAGTAAGATGCGCTAGGCTGGTCGTGGCACACACCGATGATAACACTTGTGTTATCTCCTCTGTTGCATCCTGGAATAAAAAATAATTATTATTATGTAATTTGTGCCATTGCGAAAATCCTGAAAATTATTACTTAAATAGGGTATTTGATAGAAAAAATAATTGTTTAGCCCGTCCAAAAAATATTAGATACTATCTATTATTGGCGTAAACAAAAAATGAGCAGAATACATTCATCATCTTTGTTTGATCTTAATTTTTTAATGATATGATAAAATAAAGTGTATTCAGTATTTTTTCGGAAATTGTCTGAGGGACGAAACAGATCCTATATATTGTTTATTATCAGATTTATTTTCGTCAAAGACCCAATAACAGTTAGTCTGTCAATTAAAACGTTAACAAAAAGATCGGAGTATTTTTAAACCTTCCTCGAACCTACCTAAAGTACCCATTCCCGTACGAGTATGGTCTTAGGCAATTGCCTCTGATGACAAAATCACAGCAAGATGACCGACCAAATAAGGGTTCGTGCAAACTATGTCAGGATTATTTGGTTTTAGGAATAGGTTGTTTTTTTTTTAGTTTATAGATTTTTTATAACTATATTAAAATGATAGGCGGGTTGTAGGTATAAATAATTTATTAATTTATAAAAATAATAACGTTAAAATTTAAAATGAATAACAAAATATAATATAACTTAAGGCTTGTGATAAGCCTTAAAACAGCCGTCAATACATAAATTTACATCACACTCCTCACATTTCCAAATGGTTCTGATCTTTTTGGGGCACAACCAGCAACAGGTGTTTTTCGAACCCGTACGAATAGGAAAGTGGTTGGATTCAATCGTCGGTCTGGCCTGCGTCTTGTGTCGCGTATTACGTTTAAAAAACGTCGTCTTCACCTGTCCAGTCGTGTTCGATCTACAGTTCAAACGTCGGTATTCAGTCGTCAAGTCAATTCGTCTGTGTCTTCTAATCAAATCTTCCGCCAATGCAGTACGAAACTGACGATGTGATATTTTCCGGTGAAAACTGGAAAATATTACAAAGCAGTTGAAGATAGCAACATTATAAATTCGGCGAAAAAGTTTCTTGTACCAAACCTTGTTCCTCTGACGATCCATGGGTTGAGCTGCCAAAAATTGGTCTTTTCTGTCAACTCCTCCCATGTTCTTGTTGTAGTCGAGTACAATGTTTGGTTTGTAAGTCAGCCTATTGTACTTGTCTTGAGTCCCGATTTGAAGATTATGGTATGTAGAGATCATAGCTACTATGTTAGCGTCTCGCCATATCATAATAGCTAAATCGGAACAGTACGTAGCCACTACTTCACCTTGTCGAAGTTCAGTCTTTGTCATGTTCTTGACTGTATCAGGAACGAATTCCCGATTCAGTCTGAGAGTTCCGTAACAGTCTGTCTTATGTTTTTTCAGGCTCCGCAATAATAATGGACTATTATAAAAATTGTCCATTATTAATGTGTGCCCACGGTTAAGCAGCGGCTCGATCAAGTCGTAAACGATTCTCGTAGTGGCGGTCAAGGGACGGTCTCCGCGTTCACCACTGCTAAATCTATCAGTCGATTTATCGGCGTCGTCGTCATTATTGAGTCTGTCGTTTGTCGCGTCTTCGTCAAGTCTGTCAATGGCCTCTTCCTTGACTGGTCTGTCATTTGCGTTTGTATTTTGTAAGTCGGTGCCATCAGTAGTCGTGTTCGGTCTGTCTTTTCCAGCATATACAAAAAACTTCCAGAGATAGCCAGTAGATGACTCGCAAAGTTCGTAGGATTTTACCCCGACTTGTGCGGCCTTCGTTGAAATTTTCTGAGCGAAATTTAATCGCCCATACCACTTCAAAAGTGATTCATCTATGGCTATATTTTGTGAAGGCATGTAAAGGCACGAAAATTTGTGGTTGAAGTAGTCAATCACGGGTCGTATTTTATGGAGTCTAGTCGTGTCCCTGTTAGTCTGGTTGTCTGTGAAATGCAGAAAGGTTTTTAGCAATAAAAACCGGTTGTAAGACATTACTTTTGCAAAGTATGGCATAGTTCCAAAACCGTTAAAATTAAAGTAAGCCTCTTCCTCCGGCAAGGGGTAAAGACCTTGCAAAATCAGTATTGCTAAAAAACTTATCATTTCGTCCCTATTTGTAGGAGACCAACGGTTAAAACGAGAATGCGGAGTTATTTTGCCTTGTTGTCGCAGCAAAGCAATCTTCTGTTCTGCGTACCTGTTGGTCTCCGTACAAAGTTTGTCAATGAAGGTCATGTCGAACATCTTGACAAAAACGTCAATGGCTCGAGTCGTGTCTGTCACGTTAAAAGTAGGCCCTGGTGTACCTATGAATTTCTCACGTTTTCCATGAAAAACAAAAAACATTCCTGTCCTTACTCCAAGCGAAATTGTAATAGTCGTCGGGCACAATTTCGCGAATTGCACGGTCATTCGACTAATCCTCCCTCTGTAACACTTCCGCTTGGAATGGTGTCATGTCACTGTCACATGCGGGTTCTGTCACAGCATTACGCTCGTGTACAGTCACGAGGAGATTGTCGTCGTCGTCGTCAATATTTATATCTTCATCGCTGTCACAAATTTTGTCAGTCAGTCTCGACAACTCATTCATAATCCATTGGTCATTTTCGTCGCCAAACCCTAGAATAAAAAATACGACATATATTTTAAGATTAATGTATATAATTACCAATTGATGAAGGTAGCTTTGAAATATACATATGCTTATTATGTCACCAACAAAACCATAATTTACCTTTAAACACTATTTCCACAGGGCAGGGTTCTGCAACAAACAAGGAAAGATGTATATACTAAAAGATACTCGATGAAAATAATACTAAGAAAATAAGATACTGATAATGCTAATAAAATATTAGCTAACTTACTAGCAGAACGAGATACACCCGAAACTGAGGGTTCTTAAAGAAGTTCTGTAACGAGTTATGGTGTAGCCTACATTGCATATCAACGTACTTATAAAACAGGTCTTTGAAAAAACCATCTTACCAAAAGAATGGGACGGCCCAGAAGTAAAAGCCTCTAATCCTGAACGAACGCGGAGTCCAGACATCGACGCCACGCCCTTTGGTTCTTCAGGGTTATGTGCTTTTCATCATTGTCAGAACCAAAGCTAGAAGGAAATGTTTACTTTGTTTGCCGTTTGCGTGGTGGTGCATCTGGTAAGAGCATTCGCTCCAGATGAGTTTCACGCTTTCGTAAGATCATTTTCTGGCGGGACGCTGTCGGTAGCGCGGCCATTGGTCGCTGCGTTATCTGCCTCTCTGCCCTGGTCTGGTCGAGAGGGTTTTCTAAAGCGGCACTGCAAATTTATTATATAGTTACACATCACCGGATATTTTAAAAATAAATTGGAATATTAAACGATGTTACAATTTGTTAGGTATGACAAAAAGACACGTAACATAAATTGTAATTAAAAGTATTCACTTCTACCACTCCGTTTTCAAGGATTATAATTTTAATATTGCATACTTACGGTGCACTACCCAACCTTTCCACTCGCTCCTCGGCTTCCACGTAAATCTTGACTCTCAGACCTAGTATGCAATCGTGACTTAGATTTCGCACTTGGTTACACAATAGAATAGGCGAAAGCTTCAGAACTTTAAATAAAAAAACAAGCTCTGCTACTAACAGCACCTAAGAAAATATCTTATTATTTCTTTTCGCCTATGATTTTTAAATTATAGTGTTAATTATGTCATCCTTTCAGTTCTTAAACGATGCTAAGCTTAAAAGCAACACCGAAAAAAATATATTTAAAATATAATTTTAAAACACATGCACGATTCCTAGTTTGTACGTACCCTTAAAAAACACACAACGGCAAAATTTTTGCTTGACGCTTTTAACTCTTAAAAGAATCTTATCAGATTGTGAATGCTAAGAAATTGTTGATATTCTGAAAGAATAAATCTTTAGGATCAATTTAAATATATAACATCTGATATAATTGAATAATAAATACATTGTTACTTACATTTCAAAATCGGCGCTCACAGACACTTCAAAACAATTCAGTGCATATAAAGTAATAATAAAAAGAAGCTAGAACTAAAGCACTTGACACCGCGCCCCGCGTCATGCTGTCATGCCTGTCATACCAATCAAAAGACGCGTTAGAGAACCATCTAGCGGAACACTTGTGAACTTTTTGAATACTGTCACAGGTGCTATTTATCTGGCCCAATTCTGCTATTTATAATGGGCGATGAATTAATTAAAATTGGCTTAAAATTACACTTTTCGTATTCTCTTAAGCTATTTTTCTACACAATAATTGGAAATTAAATATGGGACTGTACACTAAAGGTCAATACAATGACATTTCATTCAAAACGTGTTGGCGTAATGCTCAAGAGAATAGAAATAATTTCAAATTTAATCCAATTGCCATTTATTCATCGGCCATTGTAAATAGCAGAATAAGAGCCGTGGTCTGCTATAATCACCCTAACAATTAACGCCAAAAATGTTTAGGTAATCATAGTCGCCCGGACGCTTTAGTGCGGTTTTTGGGAACAATATATTATTTTATTTATGAGTAGCTTGTCTTTAAAACAGTTGGTATGAATATTTAAATTTTACCTTCAGTTTTTGTATGTTAACTTTGACTTCTGACACCAGTTTCTCCCTCATTTTAGCGCAAACGTTTTCGTGTACTCCGATATTCCCTGCAAAAAAAAAAGCTTGTGAATCTAAAGTTAAGTTTGTTTTCGGTTGATTTTTTTAAAGTTTGTAAAAGAAAAGTAATTTTAAACTACTTGTTAGTGTGTTATCTATAGTTTACCTGATTCAATAGTAATCGTATGATCAGCAAATCTCAAGTTAATGAGTTGTTCCATACAAGCTTGCATGTCGTTGTGCGCCACGCGGAAAAAGTCGTTCATCTCCCATAAGTTCGCAAGACGTCGCGTTTCCGCTAAACACCACAACCTGTATGTATGGATGGAGTGATCTGTAACAAACGGATGGTTTTAGACTTATTTTACAAAGAACTCCAGCACCTATAGGTACTGGCTAGAACAGAATAGATTTTAGACTGTTAGTAATATGTATATTCATATGATTGCGATGGGTATAAATCAGTCTATGGAAACATTATTATTAATCATTATTAATGGGTAAAAAAAAACGAGGACTGTAAGGAACTGGTCAAAGCTGCCGTGTATAGCGGGCCCGGGGTTGCCCCATTTTAATGTTCCCATAAAAGGGCTTTAATCAGTTTTGCATTGAATAACCGTTTTCACTTCCCAAATACCGCGTCTTCTGAAGGTTTTACTCCGAAAAACGAAGTACATATTCTAAGATACTCATAAAAATAAATACTAGATTCAGCCATAATTTTGCTATCAGATAAAATGGGAGAAAATATATGTATACAATTGCTACAATTAAGTCATATCTTACCAAGCCTATGAAGTATTGGGATCTGCTCAACAATAGGCAAGTCATCCAAAGGGGCGCCTAGTATATAGTCCCATGTAACTTCACATTGGTTGTTAAGAGTCACCAAGCCTTGAAGAGTCAACGCGAAACTCGCTCCGGATTCCGTACTCTATAAATTATATGTAATTTTAGTACCATTTATCATTAAGAATATTTTGTTTGTGTGTAACTTACCTCGGTAATATACAAGGATATCTCCGGATTGACTTTTAAAGTCGTTAATTTTAAATTCGTTGTCAAAGTAGCACTGTAAAGGAGAAAAAAATCAAAGAGAATTAGACTTTATGTACTGAATCTGATTAAGTGCAAAACTTGTTACCGAAATAATTTAGTTTATAACATTAGCGCCTAGTAGCGAAACTAGCGACATCTGTTTATATAACCTATGGTCCTTCTCGAATTGAGAACTTCTACAGTCCGTAATAAGCTTACCCGAAATGTTTGTCCCAAGATGTAGTAGTTACGTGACAACCTAAAGCATCTGCTAATATTCTTAAAGCTGATAATATTAATTCTGGGGTATCTGAAATTTAAATTACCATAATTATTATAACTTAATAAGTACCACCAAAAAAAGAGATATCAACAGAGAATACTTACTATTCACATTAAAAGTAACGAATAACCACTCTCGTAGATTTTGGCTGGTGTTTGGAGACCTGAAAAAACTCCCTACTATTATTTATTTTACATTGACTCATAAATAGATCATAACCACCTGTTCATTAAAGTTCATTAAAGTTAGCGGAAAACGCCGAAATATTAAGGCTTTTGATAAAAACCTAAGAAAAAGATGGGCATTGTTACCTCATAGCCAGGGGATAATGCGACCACCACAGAACGATATGCTCTAAGCAGCTACCAACATCACCCCACAGTATATTTTGATAATATTCAGTCACCTTATGAGCTGCCTTTTTACTGGCCTGCACCCGACCTACAAGAATCATACTATGTTAACTATAAATTCAATCATTTTAACCATTAAACAAGTTTAGACTCTATTACAACTTCTTTAAGTTCAGATTATTTTGAGGTTCCAAGTACACGAACCATTTTTTAACTTTTTGACGCCATTTGATCCCAGCAAATTGGGTGACATGTTGGCTACCGTGTCTAGAAGAATTTCTATGTACATTTCTTCACTTTGTAGAATACCGTTAATGTTTTCTGAAATAGAAAAAAAAATATTTATTTTTTACAATACAATATTTAATTTCATTCCTTTCTTTCGATACACCAATATGATTATGGTTGATTTTTCTTCACTTCATTTAATAAGCAAGTTAGTCCTACTTTATTTCTATTCTCAAAGACGTATTCAGTAAATTTCTAACAGTTACCATTAAGTTAAAGTAATTCTGTGGATTTCCTGGCCATTTAAAAAGTAAATAGTACCTTCGTTGTTGAAAATATGCTCTAAAGTATACTCGTTGGTCAAGAGCGACAGGTATGGAACTTCGGCGTCAGAGTTCTGCGCTGTGATCAATTCATTAAACTTCTTGTTTTGTTCATTTTTCAGTTCGATCAAACTTTGCGCTTGTTTCATTTTCAGCTTTTTATTCACCGTGAAGGCGTCCCGACGTTTTTCAACTGTCATATTCCGAGACATTGTTGATGTTGGTGGTGTTATGTGTTTCGTTAGAGTGCTGTAATAGGAACGCTGTTAATGGACAGTTCACAAACTATAATTACGAACATGTATAGACAAATGGCAATGGAGTAAGTACAAACAAAATAATACTATGAATTGCAAATGCACATAAGGTTAATTGTTTAGTAATTATTTCTTATCCGTTATTATTCTAGGTATATATTTTTCCTATCCGCGGAGGTTAACTAAGTTATCATAATAAAGTCATAATTAACTAAACTAAAATATTTTAACAAGGATCACCGATGCCTGGTTTTAAGAGAGCCTATCGCAGACGACCAATAGGTAGACGCCGTATTGGCCGACGCAGCTCCGTTGCTGGAGGGATACAGTCGAGGCGGAACATCAGGCGCTTCATGTCTACGACTGGCGAGAAGTGGCAACAGATCGGTAAGGTGGCGCTCTCCCGTATCAGAGGCCAAGACACATTTTGGCGAAAGGGAGTATGTAAGTAAGAGATGCCTGGGGTAGAAAGAATGGTGAATAAAAAAAATCTCAAGCTACTTACTGATAAATCTCCAAGCTTTCTGCTGTACTGGAACTAGAATCATTGTCAGACTTCTCATCAGGTTGATACACTTTGACTAAACAATTAATGAGACGTTGACAGTTGATTTCGGCCCGACTTTTGGAAAGAATCTGTAAAAATCCAATTCTTTACACCGATGAAAGCCAATAAGTATTGAATATAGTAATCGATTGTGCTGTGATAAATTTGAAAAATAAATCTGATACTTTATGATCATCGTGAACCGCTAACTGACTAGGTACATTCGTTCCCTCATTACAAAGATATCTATGCGATCAACAAGATATTCCGCGTACCATTTTAATAAATTTTCTTTCAAGGACAATCGTATGTATTTTTCATGTTTTGGGGTTTATTGATATGCATACAAGGTTTTTGAATAATGTAAGCGTTTTGGTACGTGTTTGCATTAGTTTAAGCAAATGGGAGCTCTTAAACATGAGTAGGTACACTCCGTTGTTAGTCGCAAAATCAAAGTTTTTATTTCAAGTAGGTACCTACGCATTTTTCTGGCTCTTTCAAAACGCTCATATGTCGCTAGTCTACGCCTAGAAAATATTTGGTCTTTTACTAAACTGTGTTAAGGCAAAGACAAGAGATAAGTCTTTTACTTTAAACTCTGTCTTACGAAAGAAGTCCCGCGGAAAATAGTGGGAACTAAAATATTTCAACACTTAAATGATGCATTGGCATAGATACTAGCGACACACCCGCGCGGAATTAATTCGTGAAAAAGAGTCTACTATCCCACAGTATTTTTTTGTCAGATTCACTTCTAAAAAATCTGGAACGTTAAACAAAGCGTGGGTACTTGTTTACTAAGGTGTCACCATCTTACAGGAGTAATCCGTAGCGCACTTACCTGAACAATTTTGGTTAAAGTAATATTTTTTGTTTCACTTATGATAATGGGGTACGTGTTACTGCCAATATTGAATTTAGATGCAAACTTCTTGTAACTAAGGCCGATTAGATTGTTGTAGATTCCCACTAAACTGGAAAGAAGAGTAAAAACATAAATTATTTTAGTTTAATCTACTAATGCTCTGTTCTTTTTAGGCACTTGGAAAAGTAAACTATCTCGGTGTGTTTGTTTGCACCACTAAAATATATCATAATTATTGTGTCGCGGAGGATTTCACAAACATGGTAAGCCACATGCACAATGAGACCCATCCTCATGATAAGCATTCGTGGTCGCCGTGGGCATTGAACCCGCGACACACCCCGCACAGTGGGATTAGGTAGCCTCAACGCCCTAAACCACTTATCTATCAGTGTAGTCACCATTTTTAAGTACTTACCTCAACTAATGGAGTAGGTATAGGTATTGATTAGGTAAACATATTTGCTATTAGATACTTATCGCCAGTTGTCATAGCTGTAAAAGCCTGCCATCACTTGAATTTTAGAAAGAGGGAGACGGCACTCTCACTGTGATTAGCGCCATGGCCCTGATTCTGCTATTTGGCCGATGAATGTATGGCAATTGGATTAAATTTAAAAAAATATTCAATCCCATGTTCATTCATTCGGTCATTGTAAATAGCAGAGTTGGGCCCATATCGCTTGTAGCACTGTAGTAGTGTTACTTGAGAGGTGTTAGGCTCCCATCAATTTGTAGCAAGTAAGTATTTTATTTAGTTGGGGCTAGTTGGCGTTGTAATAAAAATCCTTACCTTAAACATGACTCAATCATCTTCCTTGAGTCTTCTCTATGCAGACATGTGTTTAATATCGTTGTAATAAGCCCGTGTATAGCTTGCAACATCACAAATCGTATGCTACACAGTTTATCAAAAATATGATCGTGTTTACTTTGAATTAATCCGCTGTCCTTCTTCAAGCGAGCCAACTTCGGTTTCAATTTGTAAAACGATTTCACTAATTTCGTTAAATATTCTATTATTTGATCTAATACCTTGAAACAAAATTAATTTATAAGATTTTAGACCGTTCCTGTTTTTTATGACAATGCACTTATTACAGCTTTGTCTTAAACCTTACTAATTTAATAGTTACTGAATTCATGTACAATCGTATGAAATGAAATCATTTATTCTGTAAGTAGGATATTATGATATTTCATCACTTTTACATGTCTTCTTTTTTTGAGAACGCTGGAGTTGACATTTCCTATCTGACTACCCTGAGAAGAAATGTCGAAACAAACTCAGGGGCCACAGTATCTTTTGCAGTCCAGACAATTTCAATGCGAATAGATATGCATAAACCAATGCACGGTATTTCTTTGGACTGGCTTTGTATGCAATCTTCCTGAATAGGTACTAACAAATCCATAGACAAAGACAAATTTAACAAGAAAAAATTATTTAGAAGAAGTATTTTGATAAAAGTAATAGCACGAATTCAGACTAAACAAGGTATAAGAGGCGAGGAGTAAATAAATTACAAGCTGTAAACAAGATAACATACCTGTATATTCACTAGTTCCATGATATAATTCCGATTGGACAACGAATGTGTATTGGTATGCTTCCCTTGCCCTCCCATCCATTTGTTGTCAGAATCTAATATGACTTTAGTAACTGCAAAACAAACCATTTCCATCTCCCGGCAGTGAGAGAAAAGCTCTTCTTCGTCAGCAGTTTCCTCACTGATCCACTTCTTACTGGACACTTTAGTTGAAATCATGGTAGCAAAAAATATTTTACGGCAAAAGAAAAATAAAAGAGAAATGTCTGACTTGTACTAGCTAGTGGGAATCATTGTGAAGACTGGGACACTGCATACTATTGTGTACAAAATCGATGTGCCGAGACATCGGTGCCAGCTACTCGAGGTGACTCCAACTAAGCGTCTAAACCCTTGCTGGACAACTTGCGAATTGCGATCGTTAAACTTTTTTATTGGTGTTCAACCTTGAATTATTGCTTGCTGAGTTGGCAGAAAATTTAAATATGTTCTTGTTCAAAGTGAGAATTGTTGTTAGTTTAGTTCTGACAGCACAAATAAAAAATTAAAGGAATCAAGGTAGAACAAATCTCAAGTATAAATCGTTATATACGTTACTAATTTGCGATAAGCGGAATTGTGAGCTTACGAGTTACTTTTATTGAGTTTCTTTTTCCGAGAATCGAATTTCACACGATGCGCGGTCACGGAAACTACATCGCCGTATCGTCCTTGACAAATAACCCAAATGGTGTAACTGGCCTTGCATATCGTGACCTAATAATTTTGCAGATTGTAATCATTATACCTGCAGATTCGATGGCATGTTATTTTAAGCCAAACCTTTACTTTTGTAGTAACTAGTAACTAGGTCAAACTCGTCAGTAGATTTTACACAAAGTCAGATAAGTTTAAATTAAAAATTCCTTTTCAGAAAACAGTAGGATAAATTTCATTTTACACTACATTATTTTAAGAAAAATTCTTGCAATAAGCAATATATGATAATATCCAAAAACACACGTACAGTTGATAAGTATTTTATTAATTGCGAAACAATATAAACAAACATTATTATCAACAAAATATTCAGGTAATTGTTCAAACGATATTGCGTATTGCGACATCATAGGAAGAGAGTATCACAGTAACAAAATTTATAGATAGCGTTCAGTATAAGTATTTCATTTAACAATGTTATCATTTATTACTACATTAGTACATTTATATGTATTACAAAATAGTTCGGCTATTCCAACGAGGCAAGACATATGTATTTTGCATTTTTTTAACTATTATTTCATGCAACAATAAAGTATATTTTTGACAAATTTTAATGTTAATTCATCTTCTAAAACGGTAAGTTACTTTAATTCATTCTACGCTTTTCATAGTAAAAAAGATGATCAAACTACAATTAGATTAGTAGATATTATTAAAACCCAACCCTTATAAAATAACGTCACCTAGGGACCGCAAAACTTTAGCCGTAATATAGACATTGTTTACAAAGTTAATTATATCATTAATTTGTCAACTAATCGTATAATTAGTAGAACGAAATCAGCCATAAATTTAACCTTGGTATATAGTAACAGTTATAACAAACCACTTCGCGGCAATAAACTATGGCTGGTATGAGGTGGCAAGGCGGCAGTGCGTGCGCGGCCCCTCGTGGGGTGCCAAAACGCCACGCATATGAAATACACGAGTATTTTTCGTGGTTTATGGATTGGTACTTGTCACGAAAGCACTATGTCAACCCAATTTGCTAATAGTAAATAATATTCTCAAATTTAGAATACAAAATTTTGTTCATCAAAAGATTTCGTGTTGTTAAGAAAGTCTAAGCCTGGCAAGTTATTATTTTAGAAAACTAAAGATTTTTAAGACACTAAATTAAGTACGATATTTAATTAATCATGAGATATATTCAAATTTTTAATACATTGTCCTTTTGATATTTAATTCATCTCCGAATAATTTTATAAATTGTATTATTGTAGTGTAGTTTTAAAAGTTTTTTACAAATACAAATTATGAAGATTTTTTTCCAAAAATGTATGATTAGGATTTATGTAACATTTTAAACAAATCTAATTCAACACGTAAGCGTTAACATTATCTAATGGAAGAATAGAAAACTCTAACATTCGTTATATAATTAGTATTTATTTTAAAGCGATCCACAATTTGTAGTTCTCATATATTTTAGATGCCATCATTTTCGGTCTCTTAAAAAAGCTGCTGTTAGCGGCAATACTTTAGAATACGAATACTTACGCTAATGAGTTAATTTAAGAATATAACTGTTATTGCTTGTCGATGGGATGTGTTTATTTAGCAAATACAAGCTTAACATTATCTCCTTTACGTTTCAATTACTAAGCAACGTTGAAACTTATTTACAGTGATCACAGTGAACGACTATTCAGCCAAAAAAGGCGGCAAGTTTATGTAAAAAGAAGCAGTCGCCATCTTGTTTTAAGAGCTTGTATTCGCTAATCAAACTTACTCCTATAGTATACGGGTTTATAAATTCTCTCTTCAAATTGCTAGCTGCCATCGTAAACACGTTCAAATACGTGTTATATATATCGATAGTTCCATTAGCCCGCTAATTAAGGGCAAGTTTCACAATAATTCCTAAATATATTGTCATTAAAACATTCCGTCTATTTAACGCGTAAGTTTGTAAATCGAACACGTTTCCGTTACTTAACAACTACGTTTATTCTTATGCCCATCAGTGTTAGTATAATAAAAAAAATACTTAAGCACATTATTTGCAAAATAAATAATATTTTTATGCCTAAAATTGCGACGCGCCTAAAAATAATGGCAAAATGATTTGAGAAAACTTGAATTACTTTAATCGTCGACCAATTCTAGACACTACAGCAAGATTGCTTATTTTGATATGACTAATAATTATCACCATTACCTGCCCGGTTAATACTAAAGCCACTTCATTAAATAAGATTATAATTCACAGGTACTCTATATAAAAATACTTTCAAATTTTATCACTTTTAATCTAATATGTTGCAAAATATTTTACTAATTCATGATTGTTTGAATTATCATACGACCTACTTGTAAACAAAGTAGGGCAACTACTATACATGGTGTTCGCATTCAACAAACACAATACAGGCGTTCTACTCGACATGATTTTGTTCATTATCAACCATTTAATTAAAGCCTCTTTTACTTCTGCATACTTTACATCTAAGTTAAACTTTTCACATAGCTTTTACCGTCATAGCACCGTAAATTGCATATATTTTTCATGAATACTACAACATTTATTAACATTAAATTCATAGGGAGAAAGTTGACAGCTACGATTGCAACTGTGACAACAATTACATGTCACAGGAATGAGGTGAAAAACAAAAACTAAATAACTGCTATTTGGTATAGTAAACTCGAGTGAATAATTGAACGACACACAAAACTTAATAAGGCCGGTTGAAACATTGCAACAAATAAACTGTACTATAATAAACATCAATGAATTATCCTAAATAGAAATAACAATAAAAATAATGTACACGATGTAATATCCTTTTCTAATTTAACCTAAACACGGAACGTGTAGCTTAGCCCTAATATCAAACTTAACAATGTTTAATATTGCTTCGTTGGTGAGAAGCCCGTTCATATTTACAGTACTAAGGAGTGAACACACATCAGCACATGACTTACACAGCTAGTTATACATCAATCTGGCATGTCTATAGATGTAATAGGCACAACTGGTTTTAAAGTCTCGTTCTTCTTTTGATTTTTCTGTGACTTTTTGCTTTCTTTGATTTTCTTGTGTGTGTCTTCGTCCCTGTATGGCTCCTGCGCGGGTGGATCGCTTGGTACGATATTTGATCCCCTATTCACGTTGTTGTTGTAAGCGATGTTGGCGTATTCTTGTAACAGAGGGAACACTGATAGCAGGAATTGACAGAAGTCTTTCCTGATGCCAAACCACCCTGAAAATCAAATAAGGATGAACACTATCTATATATACTCTATTTGCTCAGGTACTAAAAAAATGTAAACAATTTGTGTGGGTATTTTTGTCTATAACTAGAGTTTTGAAATAAAAGGTTTCTATAGACCAAATCTAATATACCACTAAAATATATTAGTCGGTTATTTATTTAATGTGTTTCTATAAAAAAATACACCAAGATTTTTTTTTAAGTACCTAAACAAAGGGAATATAGAGACAATAACAATAGGCATAATCTGTGCAAAATTCGAAACGACCTACTACTATAAACAAGTAACAGCTATTGGAAAATAAAATTTTAAGAAAAATCAATAAAACGACCCTGCGGGCCGACGTATCGGTCAAGGTTTGCGACGTAAAGTTTAATAAGCCCATAAAATTATATTATCAAAATCAATAGACGACGATTTAGGTTCAAGGTAGCCACATTTAGGTATAAATTACCACTTTATGCGGTTTTTTTATTGGTATCCTTCATTTTTCAATTATATTATATGCACATAAGTAATATAGGTTGCAATTGCGTGGTTACTTAGTAGGTGTTTACATGGTACCATTTATTTGCATACAACTGACATAAGCAGGCTCCATTTATAGCCGAAAATATTGGCCTGGTGATAGCAGGACAGACAGCGGTGTATTAGTAATAGGGACCCGTTTTTAAGGTTTAAGTACGGAATCATAAAAAATACGGCTTAAGCATGAAATAGATGTAAAACGTCGACCTATGTACGGATATTACTTTTTCAAGTAAGAATTGCTTTTGGTTTATTAAAATAAACGACTGCTGCAAAGGAAATGAGTCCTTATGCAGCAGGAATTTCGGTCAGCGATTTGTCTATCATCGCTTGTCCTTGTGCATTGAAAGCGTCCCACATGTTGTTCTAAGAATCAGTCTATTACAGGCTTATATTATAAATACTTACATTTATTTCCACCTTTTGAGCTGAACGACATAATGATGAGCGTGGCGTAGCTGACAAACAGCGGACTGACGACCACAGTGTATGACAGGGGGAGGCCATCGTCTAATTTGTTCGTTAATAGCACCTGCACAATATTGTAATAACTCTTTAGTAATACATATAAAATTAGTTGAACATTATTCGGCCAAAACCAAATATTATTTATAAAATGAATACGCATATTTATTGACTCAGTTTAATTCTCCAGTTATGTATATACTTACACTAATCATACAACATTAATAGCTTTTGGCAAAACAAGGTAAATTAAATTGCAGATGTATTAGTAACAAGTTACAAATAACAATAATTGGTAATAAAGAACATTTTAATATTAAATTCAGAGTAAAACCTTTTAGGATTTTTGTAAAACCTCATAGTTTTACAAACATACCGGTTTATCATCGAAAAAGGCCAATAAAAGCAGAAAACGACTAAGTATGGTAGTTAGATCATTTTAAACTTAAAAACTACTAGTATTTCTTTGGGCTTCTTCAAAATCGAAATCAAATCGATAGAAGTAAGTGTTTTTCTTAACAAACGTAATTCGTGTTACACTGTTGGGCAAAGGTCTCTACCATTTTTTTTCTTTTTGAAACGACTCCCGCATTACATACAAATCACGTGCAAGACAACCAGACTCAGAATAAGCATTCGTGGATCACAAATGCTTGTCCTACGCGGGGATCGAACCCGCAACAAGAAGCGCACGCGCACACTCGGCTATCCGTGCAGTCAAAGCTGTGACTATTCTATCCTGAGCTAAGCTAAGCTACTAAGGTGTTTCTTGACTCTTATTTTTTTTCTTTTTAAAAACAACTCACAACATAATTGGTCAATAAATCCTCAGATTGTTTAAAGGTTAGCTTAAAATTAATTGTTTTTCGTAAGTTACATACCTGAAACACCAATGTCGGTATAACCGTGAATGTATAAGCTAGGGCTGAGTTGAAGCTTGTGCGTCGCTGTTGTACGTTGACCTCCGGAGTTCGTAGCAGGATCCCGGCAAAGATTATGCTGTATAGGACCCCTGGACAAAGCGGTAAAGATATTAGACCAACCAGTTAGAAAAAAAACTGGCATATCTATCTTTAGGAGTCAAAATAGGTATAAAATAAAATGTATGAAGATTTTTAATAACAGATATGTTATTTGTAGTTAAATAATCATATGAAAATAAGTTATTATGCAACAACTTAATCCAATGTAATTATAATTCTAATTTGCCATAAAAAGAATTATGGCTAAAAGAATAATGCACATAATTCCTGTTTTCTTTAATTATTATTTTACTATGAGTCAGTTACTAACTGTATATTAGTTTTGTTTATCATATAAACACGAATGACTAACATACATACATAGCCATATATAACCACATCCATAAATAACACAGTGCCTACATAATCTTGTAGCTGTCATTAATGTGTCAATGCAATCACACAAACTAGCACACTAGGTAATCTAAGGCATGTGTAAGATAATGATAAAGGAGTACATACACTCACCTACTAGACTGAGGCACATCAGTATCCATAGAGGTACAAACACTACTTCCCAGGACCAAGTGATGAACTCATCCAGCCTTAGTGCCAGGAATATAAATTGGAGTATATTCACGGAACAAAATAATTCCAACTGTAATAAAAGTATACATTTTTGTAGTAAATATTTATAGTTTATTTATTTATGAAAACTGTTTATTGGTGAGTCTGTAAAGTCATTGACCTCTATAAATTTTATAATTAAAAGCATTTATGTTGTTTTAACTGTTGGATATCATATAAGTCTGTGGCATTTATCTTTAAGTAGCTGTTTATTTACCATCTTGTGTATATTCAACCTTACATTATGTATATATATTCAACAAATAGACTTTACTCAGAATTATCAATAGATCTGTGACAGAATGTCGGAAGGTCGAATTTTACTATCATACAACTTAAGTACCAGCTTTTAAGTGGTAATTAGTACAGTGCTGATAATCAGAAAAAAAACGAGATAATTTCTCGGATTTAGAACATTTCCATATTGATAAGCAAAACTGAACTTCATTCTCTTGAAATAAAGTTCATAAGGGTTAGTCAACAAGGAATAAACTTAACAAGGAATAAAATACATACCTCATAGCTGCGATCATGCTTCACAGACCATATACAGATGGCAATGGACACTATGCTAATGAAAATGAGTGGTATAAAGACCAGTATCCACACATGGCGACTGGTGGTCAACTGGTCACAGACCAACAACTCAAACATTAGCAGGATTAGGTGAATGGCAAGACTTATCAGCATAGCTTTGTAGTGGATGTATGCTTCACCTTCCAACCTGGAATATTATAATGTACATTACAAAGAGTATAATAGACAAAACATGTAATAAAACTTTTTGGTGCTGTTTCTCCATTTGTTTAAACCTTATTTCTTCTTTTTTTGGACATTAATATGAATTGAGTTTTAATCATAATCCATGCATATCAGTTGTAAGTAATGTAACTCTACATAACAATCTTTTAATTCAGTTTACATTTGGAAGAATAACGCCTTGTGGTATAATATATTTAGTAATTTAAAAATATAATATGCTTTTGCTCCACTTATAAATAAATAACATGACGTATTGAAGGTAAATATAAAAATAAACAATTAATGTTTATAGTTCAAGGTAATTATTTAAATACAGAATTAAATTATGAAAGGCCATTCCTTTCATTCAGTTTTTTTTTTATCTAAGTGATGAAGTATAACTGTTTTAAAATTGAAATAAGGTTATTATTGTTTAACAACTAAACAACATACCTGAAATGAGGGTACTGCCACCAGACATATGTGCCTACTGTGGCACCAAGCACTACCAGGAATTTCCACACCCATATTGGCGTAAAAACTGCCCAGTATGACCATGATATCGAGTTATCTAACTTCAAAGCTATTAAAGCTGTAAATATTAGCAAACAACTGTGAACCACGAATTTGCTGTGGACAACAAAAACAAAAATTATTTCAACTAATCACCTACCACTCAATTCAATAACAAAATAAAACAACAAAATTACCTCGGATTAAAATCCTGAAATAAAGTTTGTAAATTCATTTCCATACACATTCGTATTGTTGAATGTTTTTAACATTTCAATTTAACACGATCGGGATTAGAAGATCTTTAATATTAGATAATTACGTTCACACGAATCACAACATAAAATCTATTCCTGCCACAATCCACTAACAGCTGCAAGTAAAGCTAAACCACAGACTAGCGCGTGTTATTAAATGCATGTCAAATTAGGCGTCACAAACATTCTAAAATCTTTATAAAAACAATTTATTTTAAATGTATTAATTAAAATAACTCGTATGTAAGTACATTCAAAGTTATGCTAAGAAGTCACTTGTGCTGTAATATTTTCTTGCCCCCAAGGATTTTTATCAGTTTTGATGTATCATCAATATTCAGAAATTATTTTTTATTCAAAGGGCAATACTACCTCGGTCAAGAAAAATTACGAGACGTCATTGTCAAAATAAATGTAATTGATCTGACTCTGACAATTTAAAGTTTGCAAGGGATCGTAGAATAATTAGGTAATTAATAAAAAAGTAAAGTCTGTGCGTAAATAATCAACCCAAAAATAAAGAATAAACTAACCTACTAGTATTAAATTATAATATGGCTTCGCCATCACCAAAATCACCGGAACAAAGTGAAAAGACTAAACAATACGACCGGCAACTTCGCTTATGGGGTGACCACGGCCAATTTGCACTCGAAAACGGTCATATATGTTTGGTGAACGCGACTGTCTTGGGTACTGAAGTATTAAAATCCATTGTTCTACCTGGAGTTGGCGCAATCACAATCGTCGATGATAAAATCGTGACTGACGAAGATATTGGGAGCAATTTCTTTTTAGAGTGCTCAAGCAAAGGTTTAAATAGAGGATCAGAAGCACTGCGGTTGTTATTAGAGTTGAATCCCGCTGTACAAGGAAACGCAGTACAGGAACCCCCTGATCAAATTCTTAAAGAAAACCCTGATTTCTTTAAATCATTTACTGTAGTAATTGCTACTTCTCTTGGAGAAAAGACTATTCAAGATCTAGCCCAGCATTTATGGGATGTGAATGTTCCACTGATATTGTGCAGATCAGTTGGATTTCTAGGATCCTTTAGAATTCAAATGAAGGAGCATGCAGTAATAGAAACTCATCCTGATAATGAACAAACTGATTTACGTTTAGATGTTCCATTTCATGCATTGTCTGAATATCTAGACAGTTTTGATATAGATACTCTTGATCTAAAAGACCATGGTCATATACCATGGATAGTAATTATTTACAAAGCTGTGCAAAAATGGCGAGTTAATAATCCTCACTGGCCTATGAGCAGGAAGGAGAAGAATGAGATCAAAGGTATTATTCAAGATTTTATAAGAAAAGATGAAAATGGTGTCCCAATAAATGAAGAAAACTTTGAAGAAGCCATTAGAGCAGTTAATACTGCTTTGATGCCAACCTTTTTGCCAGCTAAAAGCCAGGAGCTGCTGTATTGCAGTGCTGCTACTAATATAACAAAAGAGAGTACTCCATTTTGGATAATGTGTGCTGCACTGAGAGGCTTTGTTGAGAGTGAAGGGAAAGGCAATCTACCTGTCAAAGGGGTCTTACCAGATATGACAGCTTCAACAGACCACTACATCAAGTTACAAAACCTTTACAGAACTCAAGCCTCTATGGATGCAGAGATAGTATATAGGAAAGTGCAACAAATTGTTGCACAGTTACATTGTGAGAACATCAGTGAAGCTGATGTGAAATTGTTTTGTAGACATGCACATGATTTGCATTTAATTAGTGGATCCAGTATAGTCTCTGAATACCAACTGACCAGTTCTGTAGCCTCATACATTGCCAGGCATTTGGAAGAGCCTGATGTTATGATGGTTCACTATATTCTAATGAGAGCTTCTGAAATATTCCAATCAGAACATTGCAGAGCTCCTGGGGACTGGGAGCCTGAAGGTGACATTGCCAAACTCAAGACTTGTGTTACTAAGCTCCTCAGCGATGTCTCATGTTCCCCTTTCCCTAAAGATGATCATGTCCATGAAATGTGTAGGTATGGAGGGGCAGAAATACATAGTGTCTCAGCCTTCCTAGGTGGATGTGTGGCCCATGAAGCCATCAAAATTGTTACAAAACAGTATAAACCTGTGAATAATACTTTTATATATGATGCTGGATCAACTAACACTGCTACTTTTACGTTTTAATTTATACTCAATTTGTAATAAATAAATTAAACAAAATTGTCTCTCATTTACCAAAATACTTCTTCCCAGGGATAAAATAAAGTCTAAAAATACTATTGTTCAAATACTTTACTATGAATTCAAGGATTTCATATATTTATTTAATTATTTAACAGTACATAAAAATCCAGTAGATACAAATGTTGACTTTTCCAAGTTAGTATGAAAAAACGTTATTTATTGTGTGGGTGATAAATATAAATAAACAGTGACTACAATATAATTCTTCAAAGTTGTGTATTTAGTTTGAATATTAACCACTTCAAATCTTACATTCAAAATATAAAAGAATTGGTGAAAACATTTCCATTAACAATTTTAACACATAAATTAGATAAACATATTATCACATGACTAAATAATTGAAACAAACTATACATTTGGCTAAATCCTCATGGATGGCAATAGAAGGATACACCATTATGACAACAGTAATCCACTTTATACAAATGCTAAGACAGCATGGCCTCCAAAAGTATGTAACACAACGTTGAGAATTTCTCTTTAAATACCTACATATTTCACCTAAGCCATAACTTTAATCGCAATGCATCTACACCATTAAGGTAATATCTAAATAAGCGCTTGTCCCGTACAAAGCCAAGATTCTCATAGAGCTTCAGTGCTGGTTTATTTGTAATTTCTGTTTCTAACACTACTTCATCTGCATTATCATTAATCATCGCCTGCAACAAAATAAAATATTAAGTAGTACCTACTCAACAATAGTGTGCCAACCAATTTATTTAATGAATTGAGTGTGTTTTATAGATTTTGGGCTATTTATACACACATATATGATGGATAACAAAAATTTAGTATTACATATTGAAATACATCTATCGTAATACGAGACATGATAATAAGAACTAAGTTATTTACATATTCTAATCTGCTCATAGTATTCATATTAGAAACCATTTAAACTGAAAATAACATTTACCTGTATTGCTTTCCGCACCAGTCTAGAGCCGATCTTTCTCTTCCTATATTTTTCATCAACTGCTAACATTGCAATGTAACCTCTTTTTACAACATTGCGATGCATATCTAACTTACAAACAATGGCACCAATGCACTTTCCTTCATGTGTTGCGAGGAAGCAAAGTTTAGGCCAGTTGTGAATAAAATAACGATAGGTATAGATAGAGTAGGGTTCCGACAAATCTTTCTGTATAAGTCTCATGATTTCTGGCATCTGCTGCTCAGACTCGTACGATATAATTTCAATTTCGTCTCGTGGTTCTTGCTGCTCATTGGAAGCAGTGTTATCAAGTATTTGTAAAGCATCATCGAAAATACACCTGTCAGTGTTTTGGGTGAGGACTTCTTTGCCTCCTTTACACATTCCTTCACTACACTGTACACTATTTACATCTTTCACCGCTTCGCTCGTAGTATCCTCTTGTACTTCCGATTTATCACTCAGACCTTCGGGGCTCCCGTTTGGATGATCAGTCGTCCCATTGGTTAGGTTACTATTGATATTATTAATATGAAGAGTATTCGCTAACGCCTCGCTTAGATTATCTTGATTAGATATACTTATTTCGTCCGGACTTGCAGAAGGATCTTTGGCCTTTTTACTTTTGTTTTTCATATTGGTGCCTATTTGACTGCACTTCATATTCTGAACATTTTCTTCGGTAATCTGATTCATATTGACGTTACTCTATCTATAATTATTTACACATTCAAATGATTATATGTTCATATAAATTTCGCGCAAGCTTTTACGAAGATACATACATCTTTTTCTTGTCAAAATTGTAGAAGAGTATCACCGACATCTTGGTAAGTATAAAAGCAACAGTTTCCATAAAAACTTGATCTGACTGTTTCTATGTACGTTCATAAAATAAAAAAGATATAAGTATGAATAAAACTATGAGACAGTAAATACGAATTCTGAAAATATTCCTTGAAAATATACGAAATTTATTTTATGTCCCTCCAATGCCTTCCACAATCACATTGCAAAAAAAATACCAGTCGCATTACAGTTCCACACCATCGTAGTCAGTTAGGCGTCGTCATTCATTTTTCTTATCGGAAAACATAAGCAAGTAGACGAAGAAAGATATATGGTAAATGCTTAAGATGTCCAAAATATATTATGTGTAACTCTGAAACGTAGTCGATGTTACCACAATATTTTGATGATTACCAGATAAAATATTTGAATCGAAATAAAGAATTTTCTCCACTAGAAATCTTATAAGTATAATTTTAGAAAGACTCGATCGATGATAAAGCGAATTTAGATTTTTGACACTTACATTAAGATAACGATACAACGTATGCCTAAAAAAATGTAATTCCTTAATGATTCAATTATACGCGTAACTTTCTGTAACTTTAAAAAAGCGAATTAATGCCAAAAAAACGAATTTCGTTTTAAAAACTATTTTGTATTTGACAAACTGATACACTCATGACCTATTAATTGTGAAAGTTTGCTGATATTATAACGTTTTTTAAACATGAAAATTGCGACTGACTTTATTAGAAACACGTAGAGATCAGTGAGAAACTAACCTTATTACGTAGGAGTTGCCATATAAATAACATGTGTGTCACAAAATAGATTAACCATGTGTAAAGGTATTAAATTCTGTTCAATGACCTTAGTGTCGACTACTTAGATATTAATACTTTTATTAACCATTTGGAAAGTATTCTTAATTTATTTGGAACGATTTGATGAAGGATATTGGTTATAAAATATATTAGTTATTTACAAAACTGGCAAGCTTGGACGAACGTGTTATTTAGCGGTAGTTTTAAAATTATCAGTATAACTACGGGAATTATTTTACAATTAACTATTAGTATGATTTATTGTTTTAATAGTAACATTTTCACTGTCTAAAATCAGTTTAACATCATTTTTAAATATGGTTCATAATAGAACAGCTTTATTAGAAAACGTAATATATTGCATATCAATGAAATAATTTTACTTATTCTTTCTACACCTAGTTGCAAAATAAATTGCTAGCTTTTTCGTATATTATTAAACTAAATACTACGCATTCAACATTAGCTGTTGGAAAATTTTTTATTTTTAATATTAATTGAGAATTATATTGCAAAATGAATACAAACTGTAAAATTGAATGTGCCTGCTTAATTACTAGTAATTAAGCTATTCTACAGTTGGGTAGGTACACTAGGTACTGTAGGTATATGTCTATTTTTCTAGACATAAATATATATTTTAACTTTCAACATATACCACGCCGATATTCAAGAGGTATGCATCCTATACATTACATAGGTATAATGTGGGTATAATATACCTATATAGTAGGACTTAGCGCCGAACGCCTTGTTGACGTCATGAAGAGAATCAACATGGCTGGCAGGCGACTGAAAGCGCGCGCGTGTACCGCGGCGGTAGGTGGTGTGCTTGGCTCTACGAGTACTAGACTCGATCGACTCGAGTTCAGTACCCGGTTGACAGCCGGTGAGGCGGCGGCGTGACGTGGTTTTTTCAAGCGAATATTACGCGCACGCCGCCTCTGCGCGATTTTCTATTGTAAATAAATTTTGTATACAAAATAGCTAACGTGCTAATGAAGAACGTGAACTTGCAGTGTGTGCTAAGCTGTTTTATTAAAACAATTTAAAATTGTGTTGTTTATTTATACGGAACACGCAATGTAGTATCTTTGATACCATTACTCTGTCAGGGAGAACAAATCGCGTAATTCACAATTTCACATTTGAAACATGTCATTTATTTATTAAATGACGTGTGGGATTATACATGCGTTGATTGTTGAGTGCTTGATCAACACGCTCTTATTTTAGTGCGCGTTAATGACTGCCTTCGATGAATATAAACAAAAAGTGTTGCGGATGGTTTTGTACAAATCCACCGAAGTGTTAGAAAATCCATTTGGAATTTGATGATTATAATATAACAATGGCGGACCGTGAACGTCCTGCGAAAACCCCCATTAGGGTGGGTTTTTATGACATCGAGAGGACCATTGGCAAGGGAAATTTTGCCGTCGTTAAGTTAGCACGACATCGAATAACGAAGACTGAGGTAAGAGTTAGCAATCGATATCTTCGTCACTTGATGCATATTAGAAGGGCTTTTCACTAACTTTTAATAATACCCAATTTTTAATTTAGGATTGCGTCTAATTGACAGAATAATTTAAAATCTACCTTAGCCGAAGTAGTAGTTTTTGAATCTGCTTAGGTACTCAATTGTATAGTTCAAAACTACCTACTATATTAAACCCATTTACAATTATATGAATACTGAAGTAAAGAAAACCCGAATAAGAGGTTGCAACTGAAAGCGTAACGGCTTTGTTACCCGGATCATAGACTACAGTTTCCAAACAAACAAAAAGCTAGACCTAGGTACAAACAAAATGTTTCAGATTATGTTATATACCTATAATACGTGTGCTGCCTATAATACATGTGCTAGGTTCGAATTATCGAATCCAATCGAATCCCTTTAACCCTGACATACTCATAGTAAGTACCTAAAGAATTACCTAGTCCAAAACACACAGGGTAATTTGGTATGAAATTTAAACCCTCCTTCTATTAATGAATACTCCATATACCTACCTAAATAATTCAAACAATATTTTCCCTAGAGTAAACATTATATAAATAATAGGTTTTCAATATAAGGACACATTACTAAACGACAGTCCATCACGGGCAAATTAAAACATAAATTGTCAACATACGCACTGCCTAGTAAAACGTAAATACGTAATACCTTATTATTGTTTAATGACAAATTCATAAGGAAAGACCTGACCGCATAACACCAACATAGCGCGATAACGCTAAGCCTTTTACGAAAATAACCTAAAATTCGTAATCATCCTGAAAATAATAAACATCTTATGCAATCGGTAGCGAAAGTAGAACCCGTTACGCGTAAATGAATTAATGTACCTACCTACCTAATCACAGAATACGTACGAAGCACATTAATATACAACCAAAGATGTAAATCAAATGTGAATTCGTAATATGATGGTATAGCTACAATAAGAGAGAGATCTCTGTTACTGTATACCGCGGTTAAGGGTTTTGGAAGCATTATCAAATGAATAATGTCCAAAATAATTAATGGACAATGTATAAATTAAGATATATTAAAAATATTATAAAGTGTAATTAAGAGATATAATTTCATTTCAGATATGCTACTCAGGCAAGTTTCTAAATATAGGTACCAATCTTTTTAAGTTATCATTTGTAAAACGCACAAATCATGATATGATAAGGCATCAGCTATATGTTAATGATTGTTAAGAGCTCCTTAGTTGCGCAGGACGTTATCAGAATAGTAGGTACCTATTTGCTTGCGTTGCTCGGGTTCTAACATGTACACCTCACGTGCCCCTACTATCACGTTACGAAGGACCTCACCGAGGTAACAGATAACAAAATTAGCGTAGCCTTTACCAAAATTATTAGGAAATTTTGTACCTAACTTAAGAGAAGCAAATTTTGAATAATACAAATGATATTGCATTTGAAATCCTGCTTTCAATGGCTTTATATAAATCTACCACAGAATAAATAATATTGCCACTTAAGGCACAGCTTGTTGAAGTGGCAATAGAACTATGTCACGGCGAAGTCGTACCGTATGATGTATTGAAGAAGGCTCTTGGGATTGACTGGAGTGCGAGAGAAAACAGCTATCACGCAAAATGATACGGTAGACTAACGTACCAACTGAATACATAATATAAAATAACGATCGGAAAACGAAATAGAGCTCAGCTCGGTCACATGTTCAAGTCGTGTGTTGAGAAGAACCCATACGATCCATATGAATTGTTCTGCTTTGTTCGTGTATGAGAATGATTCAACACTTAATTGTTCTTGCCTATTGAATTACCTTGCAGGACTTCGCTTGCGGAACTTGAACTTTGAAGTATCGATTGAGAAATAACATCGTGCCACCGACATTCCATTTAAATTGACTAGAGCAGTGAATGTATGCCAACGTCTCATCTTAGTTGCAAGTAGGAACATAGCAACCAGACGGGATATAGAATGATCGGTGGAGTGTCGTCGACCGACGCGTCACCAACACATTGTTAGAATACGACAAGTTAATCTCACCTCATATTGTCACGATAACAGTTATTTTAAAGTAGTAAAGCAAATACCTATTCAGTATCTATTCGTCACAGTTTATGTCAAGATTGTATTAAGTTCATTTGATTAAGCACATTTTTAAGGTAGTATCGAATCGCTAAGCAATTTAACGCGAAAGACCAAACTGTCAAAATGATGCAAAGGTCATTTTCTATTTGTACACTTAACCTGAAGTATACTAGCAGCAGATACGGTGCACGAACATACGCAGATTGTATTTTAGAAACCTAGTTTCTAACTGTCACTCAATGTAAGATTACTTGTACTGGGTGGCAACTGGCTCAATAATGTGCACTCACGAATTCGACAACAATAATTAAAGTATACAGTAGAAATGATACTTGCGTTCTTCTTTCATTTTTTTTACAACAATACACAATTGTAGAGAAATTTCATTAATTGGTAGCAATTCGCAATAAATTATTTTCACAATTGGTCTAATAAGCAGTAATTTACAAAAAATATTGGGATGTAGAAAACATTACAATAGATATCACATCAGATATAATAGGCTACTTATAGAAATTTGACGTAGAGTCTCGCTGTAGCGACGAAGTGGGTCATTGGCCGAATACTGTACATCGTCGTGAATGACTCACGGCACACGACCTGCGTTTGTATGAACGACTTTTTAACTGGCGATTACATCGGCTTCAGGGTTTATGGTATGTGAGACGGAATATATAAAGACTTTTGTTTAGAATCGTCGATGAGGATGACGCATCACAGAGTGACTTACGAGGACGCAACGTTGAATGAATGCACCAAAATAACAGGACGGGCGCCCTCGGCCTTCGCCACTGTGCGTGTTTCATATGTAGATGGCACCTTTATCGAACCTACTGACCGTAGATCCGGTTTGGAATGTACACAATATACTTAGCTTGGGATATTTATAAGTATTTTAAAACTCCAATGTAGAAGTGAAACATCTTGAACTAGCGTTCCATATTTTAGATTCTCTGAAATACATCAATATTTTGATATAACCAGTATTTAACGTAGATTACCAAACAGTTCCTCTTTGTTTTGTATCAGAGCAGTGCTAAGTGGCGTAAATATAAACACAATGCCAAAAAAGTAATCGAAAAAGCTTAACGAAATGTTTTGATTCGTGGAACGTAGCTATCAATCAGTGATTCAGCGTAGTCGGTTGGATGAGGTCGAAACGATCGCTGGCGGCGGGCTGCCGCGTCCAGAAATACCACGGCATCGACCTTGCCTCTGGTGCACGCATCGTGTTGTTTTTATTATTTTCCTTTTTTCAATGCGTGCTGTTAACACCAAGGTGACGGCCAGTCGTTCGCTGGTCCAGAACAGTAATCGTCTTCGATTTGAGTTGTGTTTTGCAACAGAAAATTCATTCACTAACTATGGTGAAACTATGCTGCATCATAAAGAAATAATATTTCGCCATGATAATCATTCGATGCAGTATGTTCTCTGTTATGAATACCTTTGACGTCCATACGACTTGCAGTAATACAAATGCCACACAAACAATCCATCGCGGTGTAAAATTGATAAACGATGTGTGCCTAGACAGTTTGAATCATTACGTTGCGCTTGGTAAAATAAAGAAAGCGCGATCAGCCAGGAGATGCGTGTTCAGTACAAGTCTGGCGAATATTTTGCCAGGAAATCATATAGTATGGCACGCGCTCCGTTTACACTGCTTGAAAAATGTGCGCTTGACGCAAATGCGTTATCTATTTTGGAGCTCTGCGTCAGTGGCTGGTTGTTATCTACATTCGCTGTCTGGCGGTCACCCTCAACGTCTTCTCCGTCTTTAGTTGTTAAACTTTCTCTAAATACCTTTTTTTCTGCACATACCTCTAGAATTAACTCTGAATGATAATGTTGAAACTATAACAACTAGAATGCGTTTATCATGAGATAATTCAACGTGATAACGTCGAGACACGCGTGTTTGTTTGCTCTCGATAAGTAGTTATCTCCTGTCATGACGTCAATTGCTCATTTTGAATTGAAAATGGTTGTAAGAAAATTATGTGTATAATTTACAAATCTCTTTAATTACTCATTATCGGTAACGATATTTGATGTTTGGTGACGCATTGCTCTCTTGTATACGTTTTTCTCACACAAATAAACAGCGTGGTAAAGTAAATAATAAGAAGAAATATACTACATAAGTAACATGTAACTCAAAGTCTTATAAGATGTACCTATCTGGGGAAAAGGAAACATATTTTCAATGTATCCATTTCTTTGTTGTATTACATGTTTTCTGTCTCAACATAATGGATAAAATTAAATAAACTGTAGTATGAAAGTAACACGATGGTAGACGTGAGTGCTGACAAATTGAATACTCCGTGTGATGTCTCCCGTTTTTATCCTTGAAAAAGTCGTCTGTAGTGGCCCGGACGAGCCATGATGGAAGGGGGGCACTAGAATGGAGGGTACTCCGTACTACGCTTCCCCGTCGTCGCTTCGTACTACATTTACTAGAAGCCTGCTCTTGTAACTCTATTGTTTTGAAATGCGTAGGTGGAAATCTCTAATGGAACAACTTTGGAAGTGTTACTGATCTACGTATGTTATGTTCGAAATTATGAGTTGTGATGAGCCTAATAATATTACAATCAATATACACATAATAATTTTCTATCTAAATAAGCCTCAAATATAAAGATAGACTTGCAATTGTCACAAATGTTATTACAGCTTACGTTACGCATAAGTATTTTCCAATAACAGGATTTGAAACACTACTACAGGATTCTCGTGATTTAGTTTACACAACAGTAAGTGTAAATTTCACCCCTGCTAAGGATTGCAGAGTAAAAAGAAAAATGTATGTCCGTCTTCTTCTAGTATGTGCTGTCTCGCTTTAGCGCGTATATTGATCGTCGTCTAGACTTGTTGATTGTGGCTGCCGCTGAAGGGCTTAACGTCCCTGAATTTGGTCGAAGCTTGGACTACTGCTTTGGGATTCTAAAACGTGATTTATTTCCCATGGATTACAAACGAACGTACTGAAGTGGGGTAGAACTCAATTCTAACATCCTTCTAATGAAAATTGTAATATTCATAGTAAAATTATGAAAAATTGCTTTAGTACGTGTACGCAGACTGCGATAAATAAAAACTTGTTCATTTCTTTTCCAAGCCTTTCGTTTACGTTTCAATAAACGCTCCGCGTAAAAAAGTTATTGTGTCACTTAGTGAGCTACTTAAAAAAGGAAATCGTAAACGAGTCGGACTTTTTATAGGCACCTGGCAATGGGAATAGGACGAATGAAAAGAAACTCTAGAAAAAAAGAATGGAAATTTTCAATTGTTGTTGATGAAAATGATTATTTTTATCGCGAAAAATCTTTGTCGGTGTACTGTTTCTGCTGACGATAATCAAAAAGATAATTACAATTTACGCACGATTTGACGCAACTTTATGAAATTGATAATTTTGTATGAATATTTAAATTTATTGTTTGATCTGTTATTACGTAGGTCGTAGAGGTCATGCACCGTTTTACTACTTTTTACTCCTAAAGCGTTAACAAGGTGACTCACGGTACCTTTTATTGAAGTACTAAATCTATAAGAACTTTTGTTACAACCTTATTTGTATTTAACCGACTTCAAAGTAAAAATGTTATAATTCCCTTTTCAAATTGGTAAACAAACGGCAAAATTGTTGCCACACCTACTAACAGAACGTAGAATCACCTACCATATTAAATCGGCGTAACAATTAATGCCATAATCATTGTCCGCTATTCAAAACTCAAATGTAATGTTCTTGACCGTTGACCTAGCATTGGGTCAATGTATTAAGCTATATAAATGTGTATATGAAATGCATTAAAACATGTTTGTCGTCATAACATTGAATTTGTGAATAGATCGTCATCACTTATACCGTAATAGCACCGTAAAAGACGACAACGACGTTAAGAAGCTGATCAAACAGATTTATAATGTAAAAATTATTATAATTACGATATGAAAGCTGTTATAGTCATGATATATTGCTGAACACAAATAATACAATGGAATTGATGAATACTTAATGATAATTACGGGGTTTATTGGCGATTTTTAAACTATAAGCACTTTATCATTGTTATTGGCTTAAAACATGACATTTAATGCTCATTGATTGTCTAGACAATATTTCTTTAATACATAGTTATTTGATATTCAAAGAGATGAAATTCTATTCTTATCTAGAAGGATCGACATATGACTTCATTTCAGCGTCGCAGCTGCACGTAACTTCAAATATCCGAATACAAAATTACTGTCTGAATCTGACAGTTTATTGAAATCATACAACGTCTGATATCTCTATAATCTATGAAAATATTAGCCTTATTGACACGAAAGTATTTATGGCGTTCGAATTTTAAAAATAACCTTTATTAACGTTTTAGTTGCCGGCAATATTGACTACAGAAAATAAAGTAAAAAAAAATACAATTCGTAAACAGGTGTTAAGCTCTAATATCACCTTTATAACTTAACTAGCTGTTGCCCGCGACTTCGTCCGCGTGGTTAGCAGATATAATATAGCTGCTTTTTCCACATTTTCCATTGTATCTTCGCTCCTATTAGTCGCAGCGTGATGGTATATACCTTAAAACCTTCCTCGATGAATGGTCTATTCAACACCAAATTTTAACCAGTAGTTCCTAAGATTAGCGCGTTCAAACAAACAAACAAACTAACTCTTCAGCTTTATATATTAGTATAGATTGTATGGTAAATAAGAAGGAATTTGTGATGTGTCTATGTGGCTGGTCTCAAGACCGTCTCTATTTAGCATAAAGGTGCAAAGCACTAGTGTTGCCTGGTAATTGTATTAGAAGACTAGTGCTAATTTATCATTGGCCTCCTAATTATAGTTATTAGTGTTTGGGGAATGTGCGTCACAGGTATTGTGTTAGCGTTGACAGTGTTATTAATAGTAAATCATTTAGCTAACAACTGATTTCTATGTTTTTACGAAGTACATTATGAGATAGGTAGGTGTATTGTAAGTCTGAATATTGAAACGTCAATCGGTTGGTAGCCATTACAAGTCTGTCTCTCTGTATAACATTAAGTATCCACAAAAACATTTAAAAATCCTATCAATGTTACTTGGAAATGAGTATTCGAAGCATCCTTTTTAATCCCCGTCGCAAAAAGAGACATTTTGTTAGTGTAATCTGACTGTCTGTCAGTTTTAATTTAAAAGTTGTAGACGGTATAATTTATTAGGTACTAAAGGGTTTTTTTTATTTGATCCTTAATTTAGAACAATAACGCAAAATGTATACGTTAAATCGTATGGTACAAGATATAAGACCGATATATCAATAAACTAATCACATAATTGTACAAGTTGTAAAGCTGTTCATTGAATCAAGTGTCAGGTGTAAATCAACTGTATTCATTACTATTATTAGACACGATCATGTAATTATTTATCATACACACATTAAATAGCGTGTATTAATTACAAACCGATACAAAACTGCTGTCGAGTATCTAATACTAATTATAACTATCAATTTGTTACTTTCTGAATACTTCGAAGGAAGTATCGATACTGTTACTTAAAGTAGGTTTTAAGTAAATATAGACCAAGCAAATTAATTAGATGACGTTATTTATAAACAAAAATAACATAGTCTAGCTTGACAGATAATTAAACGTCATCGCCTAATCAGTAAAAATGTCAAAGTGTCGTAATGTGTCGTATTCCTAAAACAGTAACGTGACTGACTTGGTAACAGATAAGAAGAATCTGTAAAAACATGAAGATAACAAAATTAATTTTAGACAGAGGTTGTTTCTAATAATTGTCTATGAAATGTAGACAGCATTAACCTTAGGCATATACAATAGTCATATTGTTTCTGCAAAAAGATTTGAGCTGAGTAAACTATTAGATCACACACAATTGATATGAAAATATGTTTTTTTTCTGACACTGATATCATTCGCAACTGCAATGATTTTACTTTAAGACCGTTGTAGACCAAGAGCAAATAAAATTTAGCTACATACTTTTTTTTTAATTTCTTACATAGCACGATGAAAATTTGGATTAAGCTGATAATATTTTATCTATCCATAGAACAAATTAAGGAATAATGATTACCTAAATTTGAAATATAATTTATGTGTATAGTTTACATATTTCACATGAGAGCGTAATACGTACTAACACGAACTTTGTTTACCGTTTAGAAACACGCATCTAATCGAGAACGTGATATGAACAAGGATATTCCCATAATTAACTATGTAATTAACAAATTTATGCACACCATCCTCTTCCATGTTTAAAAAAAAAACATCGAAATGTTGACATATTGAACCATTTATGTGATTCAGTTTTCTCTAAATTCATTGTGCATTTTTTTCTTAAGAATAAAGAACGAAATGTCAAAAGCTGTGTAAGCCATTGAGTACAGGTATACTCAAGTAAGTATTATGTACTTATGGTGAAACAATAGGGTCAGCGACCAATGACCCTTGTGTTACCCAATCAAGAGGTCAAGCCTCCGTTTAGTTACACGTTGATAATACCTTAATGATGAACGGAGGTTTCACTTACATCCGTTATACGTCATATCCGGATAATCAACGTCCTCGGTTCATTTAGTTAGAAAAGTCTTCCCGCGTTGTGCAATCGAGATTCCGTGCCGGCCAGTTACCTCGACCACAGACTGCATAGAACAATATCGCTTGTGCTCACAAGCTCTTGTGTACAAATTGAAATAAAACCTCAAGAAAAAATATTACTTAATTATTCACGTGATATTTTTACAATTGTTCATTGTATCGCATGAATTTACACAAAAACGGAAAAATATTCACGTGTTACTCTAATGTTTTTATTTTCCGCATACCTAACTAGGTATGCGCCAAATGAGTTTATTAATAATACAATACGTCATAATTACTTAGATGTACTGATTAAGTTCTAAAAGATATAGAAATTACTTTTTCAATCTGATATGATGATGTAGCAATTAATAATTGCATATTATTATTCTCTCATTTTAAAATTGTTTATTGGTTAAATCAGTTACTGTTAAGTAGATAGTGTTAGTTACGACAAACACTAAAACTGTGGGAAGTCTTAGAAAAAGGGTACTCTGAACGAAAGGATTTACGTTTCTGAGAATTTTTATGATTGTATTATGTTATCTGGAGCCGACAGAGATAATTTGTATAGCGACGAAAAATGATTACATACTTTTTTAAATCCCACACTGTGACGAAAGAGACGAGGCCATTCGATGTCTGTGTGGTTGTCGCAATCAATTGTATGTATTTATTATCGATACAAGTGTTTTGTTAAAAAGCCTGATAAACAACGCTGCTTTTTACAATGATACCGAAAGATTGATTGAATAATTAATGAGCTCCCAATAACATTTTTCTTTTTCTTAAGTACCTTGGCTTTGCAATCTCGGTGTAATTTATGCACTTTTTCTTGAATGGGCGAACAATAGAACATAAAACCGACTAGCTTGTAATCTGTCACATAGACAGTGAGTAATGCCAGTATTATACAATAATTAGTAGATTGCCACTTAATTGGTCCATTACATTTTCTCTTTCATTTGTCACGTCGCATCACTTTCTAACTGGTGTCGTATTAAATATACATATACCTTGCACGCCTGCATTGATAAACGATGCTAATTTATTAAGCTGAGTAATTAACACGTACGATAGTAAAATACTATCTACACTTTAAGTTGTTGTTATATTAAAGTTGGTACTAAAGATTCTATTAAATTCTGTTGTATAGATATTCTATTGAAATTTTCATCCCATAACTATGGATTTAATGGCCAAAACCAAACTTGGACCAATATCAGATATGGACGTAGATAATAAAAAAGGTAGGCCCTTTAAAATAAATGCTTTCTAGACAGACGTAGAAAAAAGTAGAGTCTGGAAAAAGAAAACAAATCGCAACAATAAATTTACGCGCAATAGTTTCTTATTACAAATAAACGTGTCAGAGATATCAAAGTTCAATTCTGTTTGATATAAAATCTGAGTGCATCCTACATACCTATATAGAGGTAAAGAAGTAGGTGCCTATAACAGTATTTACGTCATTAGTAGATGGGTCATTACAAAGATAAATAAATGTTGAAGACGTGTAGAGTATTTATGAACTTGGGAGAGCTCTTCAAGAAGGCTTTCCTAAGTTACGTAATAACATAAATTATCTGGACTTAGGGGGTGTTTCCGAACGTGTGACGTAATGGAGTCGTGTGCAGAATGCCGTTATCTCCACATTGAGGTCAATGCCGGAGCAACTGTCCGGTAGTTCAGCTTCTATTACTGCAATTACAATCGCGACTGTCCTAGTGTCTTGTTCTAATAATATTATGCTCGGGTATGTGTTTTTGTTCGCAATGGCAAGGTTTTCCTTTCGTCTGTTTACTGAATAACTAAGCATCTAGATGGGTTTAGTTGCTGTCTATAACATAAATCCTTTTATATAGTGTTGGGTCCCCAATTTAACAGCAAATTATTTTTTGGTTATTATTCAGAATGACATTCTGTGTCATACATGACAATCCTGAGATATATCTGTCAAAGCATTTTTTCGTACTAAAGAAATCAGAAAACAAATATATTTATTCAGACTTTGTTCAATAATATTATTCCAATACATTGGATTTTCCATTCTTTGAATTTACTCAATAAAGGTCGCATGTGATGCACGATTCAATTCAGTCGCGCACAAAGTAAACTCTTGAATATAAACAGAAAAATACTCGTATTATCTCAAGTAAATATTTAAAGGAATACTATACTTTGAAGGCATATCATTGCCAGTAATTGACACTGTTTTTCAAGTACTTATACACAACGTCAGACTCACGGTTAGCTATCAAAATATTATGCAACAGACTCGATTATCTTTCGCAATGTGTCGCATAGATTCAAATGAAAACAATGACTGGGGAATTTACTTCAACACACAATACAGTCACGTACAAAAAGATATATTTTCTGAGAAATTCAAATGAGATTTTCTCGTGAAGTTTTAATGATATTGTTTGAATATAAAGCAAGTAATGAGAGACACGACAACTATTGTTCATGTACATAGTCCACTTCATAACTATCCAGAATTATGAAATTTAAATAATATATGTAGTATATCTTTGTAATTGACATTCCTTGTGACCGTCATTTTTGCATTTGGTCATAAACTCATAATGCTCCAACTACAGCGCCAGCTCTGATAAAGTCATAAATATTTAACTGATTAATTTAGGTGGCTGTAACTGATTTATAACACTTGATAAACAATCTTAATCCTCGTCTTAATTAATAATTAATTACCATAATCTGCGTGGAAGTTTTTTATACAATTTGGGGTCATACATTTAAAGTCATCAGCAATCCGTGAGCTACTTCTCATTGTGAGAAACCTTTATACAATAGCATACCTTTAAACGGTTTGATTGTGCAATTTGCATTTTCCGTAATAATGATTCATATGTAACAGTGTTACACAGCTTTCTTTTCCCGTGGTCTTTTTGCTGGGTAATCATTTAACCCCGCTGCGGTGGACGGAACCGTTGGCGCAATCACGTCAATTGGTTCAATCGTTCAGAAATGACGCTCGTCTTGACGTCACGCGCCTCTTTGTACGTCTGGAAACAAGGCACTAACGGTATTGTTCCGTTACGACCGCTGAAAAAATCTTTATAAGCCAGACGTCTAGGCTAGGGGAGGCATATGAGGGTTAATATTATTTGACATAATGTGCTGCTCTAAGCAGTTACGGAATGAGGCATGCTGAAGAGGTTAAGGGGAACAAAGAGATTGTATGGAATATTTTTCGAGAGAGATTTAGCAAGCAGTTCAGCTAGATAGTATATCATACTTCATACTGCTTATAGTTTATCATCCTGGTGATGTTTAGATCAACATTTAAGAAATAATCGTAACTAATGAGCATAAAAATTGTTACACACACAATTTTAATTATTAAAATTTTACGTCGAAGGTATTGTAGTCTCTTAGCATGGTTTTAAACATATTTTTGTTTTTGTTACAGGTAGCAATTAAGATAATAGATAAATCGCAATTAGACGCCAGCAATCTTCAAAAAGTCTACAGAGAGGTGGACATCATGAAGAGGCTGGATCATCCTCATATTATTAAGCTTTATCAGGTAAGAAAACATTTGTTTATTGGAAGTAATTGTATACCTCTCTTCTTCTATTTGAAATCCTACAGAAAATGCATGATGATACACTTGGCATACATAACAAGTCAACTTTCAAAACAGTAAATGATTAACCCCAATCAATATTCTATTATGTGAGAAAAAAAAGTACTTCGTTTGCAGACACATTTTTTTGCCACTACCTCAATGTGTACAGAGGTGCAAAAACGAATGTACTGTTGTATGGATCAAAGTTAGCGGTCAAAAGAGAAACCCGCGGTCACCGTTAAGCGATGGAACAAATGCGTATGAATTATTAGACTTACCGGCCTGATACGACCACTATGCCTATTACATACTGTTGACTCGCTCCGAATAATACGACAATAATGCCATTAGCTTGAAAGAATGAGCCAGTTGGACGACATGCCGTTAACACCGCTGACGCGTGACATTACTATGCTATGGCTAATACGTTTGTGGGACTTGTGTTGCAGTTACAAGTCATATTATTGCTTCTAAGGTCATGTTTTGCTTACTCAGACGACGCCAACAAGAACGGCCGCATACATCGTTCTGCGCCATTTATGATAAGAAATGTCGTTTTCCTACCCATGTAATGATATAAAAACTTGCCTCATTCTAATATGGTACGTTTTGTCTTTCAAATGTTCTTTGCGTCAGAAACTTAGTCAATGTGAATCGGCTTTAACGTATGAGGCGATTTACGTCAGCAATTGCATGTTTTGTTCTCATATTTCACGTCGAAATTTGGTAACTTACATGTATACCTTTATTATTGGCGGGATAAAAATAGGTTAATACGTAGATTTGTTATTATGGGCAACTTTGAATAAGACTCGCAAATACAATAATATTGATAGACGCAATCATTTTGTAGTGCTGGTTTCATCAGATAATAGACACTTTTCCACTGTGTTCAAATGTAATTCCTCGAATAAAGTCTCTATATTCTAAGAAAGGAATTTTTTCTCAACTAGAGAAGAGTTTGAGTCCATAAATAAACAGAAAAATATACTGGAAATTCGAACATAAAACATATCCAAGATTGGCGAGGCACGTTTTCCTAACCAGACATTCGACAAGCCGTCTATCACGTGTTTGATTTAACTCAGCCGTACCCAACGTAAACACAAGACACCAGCGTCTAAAAACTAAAGCGTTCAGAAATAACCTTGCCATTGTACATATTGTAACATTAAGAAACACGTAGCCTATTGGAATACAGGAAATAAACATTATATTGTGTATGCGTCATAAGAGTTTATGTGGGATGAGGTAGATGATCTCATGCGATCGTATAACTGTATGCAGAGCTTTCTAGTTTGTGAATTGTATTTACGTATTTTACTTAGGAATCAGGAATGTCTTTATTAAAGAGCAAAAATGTATGTGCATTGTACGGGCTGCTACGGGCGATCGCTTTTAGCAGTGTTAGGTCGGGGAACTTGCGCGTTAGTCACTTGTTGGTTCACATGCAAAGTAATAATGTTGGTACATTCTGGTCTCTACATAGTAACTGCCCTACAGATGAAACTAACCAGGCAAATGGGTTACAGCACAATACCAATTCTTGTAATTGGAACAATGCATGAATGTTACGTAATCTGGTTTCGTAACACGTGCCAAAGTATGAATGGATTTGATACTATTAAAAGCTTGAATGAGGTACCAAGAGGTTCCTTGTATACAAACATTGTCATCTTGAATAGCACTTAGTGTTTATACTTTGTCCTCGACGGGAAGAGAACGTTTCCGCTTATTGAGATGTTATCATTATACAATCAAACACCCATATCCGTTGTTTTCAGTAACAAAACAATCATGTAACCCCAGAATGTTTATTTATAGACAACTGTGAACACGCTTTTCATTCATTTTCTCGGCGAAATGATGACTTCAGAACAGCTGTAAGCTGTTTAAGAGAGACACAACAATACCTACTGCGGTGCGTGTATTTATAGTGATAACTATGAATTTAAAGGCCGAGGTCAGGGGCGCAATAATCTGACTAATCTCGAAAACCTCCATTTTAATAGTGGATTAAAGTGCCCTGGGCATTAAGTGGCGTTTCCTTAATAGATACAGTTCGCCGATAGATAAACAGCAACTAAGATTTGACTTCATAAACATAGTTTTGGTGTAGGAAGTTGTTTCTTTGAGTATAATGCGGAAAAGAATATAATGGTATAACATTTTCAAAGTTCCTGATTTTTTTATGCTTTTAAAAAAGGTCCAATGCAACTTGAAAAATGGTTAACAGAATATCAGGACAATCAATAAAATATGTATCTTATTATCACAGAAACTGCTAACCATTCCTTTTTGGTGGAACTTAAGCTGGATTAAATGAACGACTTTCGTTTAATGTCGAGATGGAATTTTTCCCGACAAAATTAATAATTGACAGTGGGATGAAACTCGAAAGGCAATCAACTTTGCTTAAATACGATTCTCGAATATGACGTTGGCTTTCGCTTGAATGTTTACCGAAATAATTATACGAAAATATTTTCGTGTTCGTATTTCTACATTTTTGTCACGTATTCATTTGATTTTCAATGCGCTAGTTAAAACTCTGTACATTTCAATAGCTTTTGTTTTTAAAAACATTCACAAGTATTAAATAAAAATAATGTTTAAAACTTGGAATAAATTATTTAAATTTATAACTTTCGTAACAATTGACGACTAAAATTATTTGACTAGCTAACTAGTTTTATTTTACAAAATCCATTTCATTCTAATAGGTATACTTACTAAAAGTTATGAAGCAATTTAATTTTTGAAGTAACTTCATGAATAATTTATTTTTTGTTTGTCACTTCTTATTATACTTCTTAAATCATGGAATACCAACGAATAAACCTTAGGTAAGTCAAATATCGATGTCAATGTGTATTTAAGGCAAATAACAAAACGTGGCTAACTATTATGACTATATTTTAACAAATAAATATTATGAATTTCCTGGCTTAACAATGACCAAAACAACAAGAAAATATAAAATGAAAAATATTTAGGTACGGAGTTGGTTAACGTCGAATTAAATATTTCTGTAGACGTTTAATTAGGAAACACTTCGCAATTTTAATGATAGCCGTGAAGCCATTCGTACGCCACTGTAATTGGAAGGTACTTAAGAAATAAAGAATGTACAAACTGCAAAGGTTACAGCGCAGTTGCTTCTTCCGATTTCGAGGTTATTTTTCGAACCAATGAATTATTGTTCAGTTATTTATATTATTCTGTTAGGGTACATAAAATGATCGCATTTATAGGCATTTTTTTCAAGGTCTTCTATCTATCAACTTTTAAGAAATTACACAAATAAATGTAAACATTCTACTAGAAATTACAACTAGATTGTATTTCAAACCTCATCTTAGAGCAGTTCTAATTACGTAAACTCCTTTAAATGTTGTTAAAAGTAAATTAAAAAGGCGTCGTAATTTAAGCTGACATCACCTGGTTTTAAGATGCGGTCGTAGATCCCTCGCCTTCCACCGTGTTCTAAATCCTGCAGAAGTGCAATCGAGGCGCGACAATCACTTGGTCTCACTTCCACAATTTCAATAGTCTTTAATAGGTGGTAATAACCCTCCAGTTCTGATCTTTATTAAGATAGATTCCCTTGTTTTAAAAAATGAGGGTACTTACTAACGTTTCTCCTCTCTCGTGATAATGATAGTGTGTGTGTGTGTGCACTAGTAACGCTCAAAGACTCAATGTCCGATACTCGGCTTAACCTAGTTGGAAGTCCTCGAATTAGAAGGACTACAAGCCGTAATGTAATGGGATTTATTAGGATTTCACTAGATAGAAGACACATTAATCAAAATAGCAACATGAATATATATAGTCGGTAAAAATGATCTGAAAGAAAAGCAGTTGATTGGATAACTTCATAAACGAACGGGTATTTTTAAATGATGGAAATTCTCGCTTTTTCTCTGGGGTAAAGCGAGGACAAGCGGTAAATGTTAGTACTATAAAAGAGGTCCTACTACCACGAAAGAGATGCCACTCTATGCCCCGTAGAGCAGCGTCCCTTTTCCAAAAATTAAACAGTCGGTAGGTCCCCAGTTACCGCGGTATAGGTAAATAGAGTATGCATGAGTCATGAAAAGGCAAAAATGTTTTATTTAACCGTTTTTTATTTAATTTGTTTCAGGTCATGGAGACGAAGAACATGATCTACATAGTTTCTGAGTATGCAAGTAAAGGAGAAATATTTGGTAAGTACTGTTAATTGTTTTTGCTAAACATAAATAAGTGGATAAACAGTTACATTAGTTTGATAACATGTACACTATTTACACACACTAAGTCCTTACACAACCGTATTTGGTATAATGACGAAAACGGCTTCACTAATTAGTTTGTTTCAGCATATCTATTTCTTTTGTTTATTATGGATTTAATTTTCTGACAGTATAACAATATTGTATGAAATTTTCCGAAAACCTACATAGGTTGTGGATGGAAACCTCCTTGTTGGAAAAGGATGTGCATTAAACATTTAATATGATAAAATTTTATGTAGACGCTACAAAAAGTATAACGTAGTAAATAACCTCGAAATCGATTAAGGGCGTTCGTTTCGTAAGTTCGTGGCCGCTTTGTCTATGACGTAAGCACGCTTGGTGTGACGTCACTGGGTAGGGTGTCGCTGACGGGTTGGGGAGGGGGGAGTGGGAAGCAATTTCGCGCACAGCTGACTACGTCGGTACGTCCCCCGAAAACTGCGATCTCCCAGCTTCGGATCCCGGTCCTTTTGCATGAATTCCATTATACGAAACTCATTGGAAATTATGATTCATACTGAAAGAGTTTATGTTAAAAGAGTGATTTAGATTTCAAATTAGCTGCGGTTTCGTGAACATTGTCGATGTAAATTTATTTTTTTGTACTGAACTTACTCACCTAGTAACTATATAACTACTCCCTATTTGTTATTTAAATGTTAGAGAGTTAATTACAAAACAACATTATTACGTTTCAGTAAAATATAGTACTTTGGACAAGACGATTAGTCAGTCGGTTCTAAATTAATTTGAGGAAATACTCGAATGAAACAGTACATAGAAGGACATCTGTAAAACGATTACTACTATTGTAATATTCTTCAATTTCTCTTCTTTCTCATAACATAAAGCTTATAGGGTTTTTATTATTTGCCGTCCTTTGTCAGCTTGTCTTTCTATACCATTGTCTGTTCTTCCATTCATATTTCCTGACATCCTGTTAGCTGTAATAATTGAATCAGCTCAGCTGAAACAGTTGACGATAGCATTAATTAGAAACGAAGGCTAGGCTTACGAAGCAGTAAATTGTTGTTATTAATACGCAAAAATAAATATAGTCTGATGATCAGATTCGCTAAACTTAAGCCTTTAAACATTTACTAAGAGGATTTCTGTGGTTTACCTGCTGCGGGAGAGGAATTTTAAAACATTTTAGAAATAAAAATGGGATTTTTTGAAAGCTTTATCAAACGACTGTTTTTGTTTTTGTTTTATATAGATAGCGGATAGAGCGGATAGCCGCCGGTGATAGGAAAAATGGCGACCAAATAATTGCAATCAAAATATCGTATTTTAACGCTGATTCTGATGTATCTACCGAGGCTTTCAGTGAAATGGCGAAACAGCCTATTTAAACCAAATTGTATTATTCCCAAAAATCAGTTCTGAGACTGTTTCGGAACCTTTAACACTAGTCTGCAATATTTTCAATCTAAAAGTTCCACATGTAAAGAGCAAAAAGTTATAAAACAAATGCATATCAACGTCAAAACACGTTGTTTAACTTCAACACCTGCGTCAGGTGGTTCATTTCGAGACAGATGAATATACAATTCCTGTTTCGTACCTTTTATTATTAAATACTCGGCTCCAGTTTGGTGTGACGTAACAGCCATGTCACCTGCGTCCATCTCCTCCCTAAGGATTATAAATGTAGCTAGCTTTTGAAATACTTTTTTAACTGAATAAGAGTATGATGTAAGTGATGTAAGCATGACTATTCTTTTGAAAATAATGGTTTTATTTTATTACATTTTTAAACAAGGCCATCAATTTATAGGTAATCGTACTTTTTAAAATATTTTAGCTTTATTTGCTCTTAGTTATAGAATTGAATATAAAAATATTTAGAGCAACAGCAAAAGTTAATTGTACTTTGTGAAATTAATTTTCTCTCACGCAAACCAGGCTTGCGGAAAAACTATGAATACATTTAATTTTAATAACTGTGCCTCTATTGTTTTATCTTTTCCAGAAGAATAGCTTTTATTCTAATTCTTTTTGCGAGGTCAACGAATTGAAAGTCACCTAACACACGTAGCGCTACATTTCTAGAGCCCAATATAGAGTACGATATTTTTCTATGTAATGTCCTTTAAGCTTAACTAAAACACTGTCCTGGGATTCAGTTTTCGAGGTCCACAGATGCTCTTACTACCCGGCCCGTTTTGAGTGGGTGATAAACTCTGACCCACTTTAATAATAAAGTCAACCGGGTTCCCTGTAGTCTCTACATCCCGATACCCACGTTATTGTGTCAAAGAAATACCTAATAACCTTATCGTTATTACGTAAATATTCCATACGTAGGCATGTTGTAGAATTAAATATATTTGTATGGAAAATTATCGTTGATTGAGAGTTATTTTATTCTTGGAACGGAATAGCTATTTTTGTAGAGTTTGGTCACGTTTTCTTTTTAGATGACTTAAAGGTTAAATACGTCTGAGACTTGTAGGAGTTCAGTGTTCTTCAAATACAATGCCTAATTAGGAAAAGTTTAAATGGCTTGTTATCAACTTTGGAATCAAATTAAAAACATTATAATCTAAATACCGTCACTTTGTTTTGCATTACCTTTTGAACTCTACATGCATAAAACTTTGTGTAATAAAAATACAAAGATCTGCGTAATAAAATAACTACGTAGTATTCAATATGTTTTAGATAAGCAATCATAAATTACTGTTTTCTTTATTATTTATTGATATTACATGCAAAGTAGGTATCTTAGCAATCAGTACAATCAATTTGTGACGTATTTGCAACAGCGACAGCAAAAGAATATAATCGGAAAATTTATTTACCATCGTTCCTACGAATATACCTTACAATGCATAAGTCTTGAGGTACTTTAATAGGTAGGTAAGTTTGTAAATAGATGCGTCATTCTACTTTGAAATCTATAGTCTGCAAATGAAATAAGTACACAAAGCCATCTATGACATCGTATGACGAATCGTCATCATACAAATCCCCGGTTTTACTTATCGTTAAGATAAATGACATGTACTTAGTTGTATCTATCTATTATGAATAGGTACACTTAGTATCTATATCTAAGTACATTATTACTTAAATATATCGTTCTGTTTGTGTGGTCCATAGATTAAAAACAAGTTTGTTTATCGGGCTATGGTACAAAGTTAAATGAAAACGACTTTCTTTTTTTGAAGTTATCCAAAATAGATTTGAGGGAATTTATCTCGGATTAACTCTGAGAAACCGAGAAAAAGAAGAGACTTCTGTATCTCCTGAAACAGTGGATCCTACCAATAAACCGTTTATTGGGTCTAAGCATTGCATTACCATTGCCAACCGCTAAACAAGATTTAGGCCTGTTTCCCCAAATAAGTAGGCAGTCGGTAGTCGGTACCTGTAACAAGATTTCCCCGAGGCGTTAACTACCCTACCATGATATTAGTAACCCAATTAGCAAGATATATCGTAATATCCATGTTTATTGGAAATACTTGTGGATTATTCCAGGACTCCTTAAAATTCATTCCTCATTTCTTGATTTTTTGTTGAAAGTAATGGACCGGCTTGGTTAAATCTCTATTACGATCTAATATTAATGAAAGGCAAACGGACGCATAATGTACTTTGCTTGAAAGCATGAAGACACAGTGTAGCCCCTGACTGGTCACCGGTCATCGGCCTACCGATCGATTCTTGGCCGTTTCTTGACCGATCATTAAGTACTGCGAGCTCCTTTTGTTTTTATTTCTTTATCAATATGAGTTGCTGTTTGTTAGTTTCGCTAAATCTCGACGACAACTTGGCCAATTTGAGCGACTTTCACCGAGAAACATTATTGGAAGTCTAAGAAAAGTTTATGCAGTCAGAAAGGAAAAGCTAGTTTTTTTAATTAATTCTCTTCTTTTCAGATTACATCGCGAGATACGGTCGAATGGCTGAGCAAGCAGCTCGCCGCAAGTTCTGGCAGATCCTTTCCGCCGTGGAGTACTGTCATGAAAGGCGTATTGTTCACAGAGATCTCAAGGTACGTGAGAGACATTTCATATAGCGCTCCTCTATGTAACCAGTACAGTGGCCTGTATACACGTTTTCCTGAATAAGTTAACTGGGTTACATTTGGGTTATAAGTTCTGTACGCAAATAAATTTGTAATATGAAAATTGTAGAGTCGTATTTACTGGTTAAAGGTTTTTCCTCCTGAATCCCATAATATAAGAAATAAAATCTGTTGAGGTAAGCTATCTATTCATAAACATTTACCCAACGTTTCCATATATATCCATAGTGCTAATATAAGCACAAGGGGAGCGATCACTCAAATGTAAAACACACCGTAAATAGCTAGGTGTAACTTTCATTAACATCTATAAATTACACAGAGAAGGTAATTTATTACGGGGCAAGTTAAGTGCAAAGCCTTGAAACACTAACCCATTTAGATACACCCAGTATTTATGATGTAGACGCAGGGAATATGTTCATAAAAAATATAATTACAAGTAACTTAAGCCGAGTTGGTACCAGCGTCATTTTAATTACATAAGGGGCTTAGCCCCTAAGATTCCAAGCTCCAGTTTATACGATAGTTAGAGTACAACTGTTGGATTAAATTCCCGAGGTCCAAAAGTTACATCGATCCGCTAGCTTGAACATGAAACTGTGAGCTTAACTGAAATAACAGTTTGGTTGAGGATTTTGCATAGGTAAATCTATTCCAAACTTGGGTTAGTCGAATTTTGTGAGCATACGCTTTTAGTGGAATTTAGTGGATTTCTACTTTAGGAATACATTGTCCTGTCAACCCACTAACTTCATAAGCGCAAAAACAATTGAATTTCTGTGTTCAATTTATGCAAATCATTGATTCTGATTGTATTGGCATTCTGATTGACTTCGAGTCTGATTATTCTTTTGTTTCTTCTCCCCTTTATTTTTTGGTTTCGGGTTCAATTTCCTGTGTTATTACCGATAAAATGAATGTTCCCTCGTTAGAATGCCGACACGTGGTTCAGGTTCGTTCGCTCACATTGTTCGAGAGTTTCTAAAGTAGGGCAATGTTAAAAGCTTCCATGTTAATTTAACTGTTTGTCGCGGTTGTATTAAATTAATTTCGAGTTTTGTAGAGCTGTGTAGAGTTCTAAGCGTTTGTTGAACTTTAGCGACCAAACGGTGTTCGTTTTCACTCCAAAAGGATTTCTGAAAAAGCTGTATGAAAGCTTTAGGTAGGTACACTTTACCGTTAAAATTAAAGTGATTTTCTTATCCACTATACAAATTGAAAATATTCAGATCTAAGTGAGTCATAGGTTTTATGATTGATTACATTTAATTTTCTCATACAAATCCGCCATAAAGCTAAACTGTATTATTAGCACTTCATATGGCTTCGGTATTTGCGGCTCGAGAATAGCATGGCGTTACGCGAGTGCCGACTAAGTTATTTCATCTTCCATTAATAACGACTTATAAAATAATTTTATAGGCCATCTAGGTACCTACAGATGGCAGTTAGAGTAAAGTTTTAACGATAACGGCGACCTAGAATTTCACGTCTCATGTACTAAAGTAAAAAGCTTTTCCTCGCAGGCGGAGAACTTACTACTGGACGCGAATATGAATATCAAGATCGCAGACTTTGGGTTCAGCAACTATTACGCGACTGGGGAACTGCTCGCGACGTGGTGTGGGTCTCCACCCTACGCCGCCCCAGAAGTCTTCGAAGGCAAGAGATACACAGGCCCAGAAATAGACATATGGGTACGTACATATCGATTGACAAAATGATTGATGCACTTCAAATCTATTTTAATAGACTCATTTGTTTTTCATAACTGCTCAGACGTAATTCAGCGTCTGCTTTCGTCACTACCAACGCATTTCAGAATCTAGAAATAAATATATTTCACGCTTCAGAACGTCATACATGTAATCCGATTTTATTATTTACGACAGGAATTATCATAAAAATAACTGGAATTTCTTCATAAATATTAATAAAGTATTTTTCAAGTTAAATTTGTGGTTCGATGTTATTTACATCAGGGCTGTGGAAATATGTATGTGTTGGTTTCCACGTTCCGTAGAAGTCATAGGTGTAAAAGTAAATAGCGTATGTATATATAGGCAGTCTCGTCTCTCGAGTTTCGTTGCTAATGATAATGTAATTTGCAGAGTCTCGGCGTGGTGTTATATGTGCTCGTATGCGGGGCTCTGCCATTCGACGGCTCCACTCTTCAGTCGTTACGGGACCGAGTCCTCTCCGGCAGATTTAGGATACCGTATTTTATGAGCGAAGGTAAGCGTTTACAACCTTATTAACCTCTCAATTTCGACTTATCAAAATATACCACACCGGTTATTATGTATGTACGGAATAGAACGTACGAAGAAGAATTTTGTTTGTTTGAATTTTAGCTATACAAACTCCGATTCTAGTTACGTATTCTCAATGCATGAGAATTGGAAAATTAATAATGTGACTGGTCATCGCATTGTTATGTTAAACAGTGTAATTGAAATGCGTAACATTAAAACAACGAAACTGATACTGAAAAGAAAAGACAATTAAGTATGTTTTTAAAAGTCAAAAGTCTCGTTAATAACTTGATAAAGGCAGTTATTAGTTCTGTTCTCCGACAGTCAAGCTTTTCACGGCCAGTGAATGATTAAGTAAAAGTTCTAAATCAAAAGTTTCTAATTAAACAATAATAAAGCTGCTCAATCTCTTATCGAAAACAGTGTTATATCTCTAAAGCCATTTAGACACCCGACGATGCTTCTAAGAACCTTAATTGGAAAGAAAATTGGTGAAGTTACTGGAAACGTGTCAGTAAGTCTGAGCCCTACTTAATCTGCCTGTAACACTTACAAACTTGCTCATACAGAAACTGTTTTCTTTTCAAACTCGACGCGAGGAGTGACATTGTTAGTTGCATGTATACCTTTTTGAGCAAATGAGTTTTCGTCTACATAGCCCTTTAATAGTAAAGTAATATTGCTAGTCTGCGAAGGTATTCTAAATGAGAGTCACGTGCTTTGAAATTTAGGCGAAATTTCTCACGAAGAAGCATTTAGATGAAATCATCATGATTAGCAGGTACAACTCACAATTTGCGTCATTCGATTTTTTACAGTTCAGTACATACATAGTCCGTTTACAGTTTGGGGACGATAATCGGACAATGCGGTGACGTACTATTTCTAGCCTTGAACGTTGTTTAGCGAAAAAAAAACGATGTTAAGGTTCACTGGCTAATCATAGCAATTGAAACTTGCCTAACGTTATACGGTGATGCGGTCCACAAACGTGACAGCGGCAGATCCAGTTAAAAATAAACGCAGTTTTTAAATATAGTTCGAGAAAAAGAAAATATAAATAACAATAAAACAAAGAACTGAGAAAGTTTTTCCTTAAATAGCTTGAGTTTTTCAAAAGAAACCTTCAAATGAATTACGTTAACAATCTCAGTGTTCTATTTATAATATAAAATGGAATCCCGAATCGAAAATAGTACTGCAGTAGTTTAGTTTATCATTTTCCCTGAAACCCTGAAGCGAGTGGAACGTGTTACATACGTTGGGAATATAAAATGAGTACAGTTTGGTGCAGCCTTCATACCTTTATGCGGAATAATTTCTAATTAGTCACATTAAATTAAACATTGCTCTAGGCTGGAAACTATTGTGAACGTGGAAGATAAAAAATAATGAAATCGATAAGCGACCGTCCGCTTGCGTCATCGGCACGTTCAATCATGCATCCCGTGGACCGACCGCGAATACGGACCAATAAATTATGAATGCTTCTACACGTATTCTTGTGGAAATAACTTGAATTGGCCCAGCTTATCTTTATTTACAGTTTTGCTGAAACAATATTAGTGCCAACCCAGTTTCGAAACGATGCATATCAAAATCTTTGTGCTTGTGAAATTCAAGTAACCATTGATCCTTGACGGTTCGAATCATTGCTTTTGTCTGTACTCAAATTTTCAATTTTCCAGTACCAAATTCAATTCTAAATGCCAGAAATAAATTTACGCCGTAAAATTTAATTCAGATTCGATTACCGATGTTCGTTAGATTTCTATTATGTTAACCGAATCAATCGTGTGAATTATACTGATAAGAAAGCAAAAACAGCTTCTGAAGGCGAAACACGTACTTATCGATTTATAATCATAGCAAGGTTCTCGATTTTCACAAAAGGTTTTAAGATTTACAGTAGTAGATGTTTTTTTTTTAATTCAATACGAGAAAATACCTCGAACCATGATAAAATAAAACTTTTTAATGCTTTGAGTATAATTCCATTGTAAACGCAATTTGAGTAAGTATTTTCTTTTCGCTATCGATAAAAGTTAGATATTATTTATCTATATCGACACGAATACCCTTGTCATGTAATCGTCTTATCATTAAGACTAGGTCATTCGTTACGTATTCAGGTACATATTTTTAACTGTTGCTAATGATAAACTAACAAAGGATGATAATAAGTTTGACGTAAATTAGATAAGAGATAATTGGATTAAAAAACTTCGAGTAAGTCTAATAAGCTGTTTAAAAGTTTTAATTCGACAGTCGATTGTTTTACGGTTCGTGCGCTTAAAGTCCTTATAGCTATCAGATGTTTTGTAACCTCAGATTGTCTAGATGGCGAATCAAAGTCACCCCTGATAATGTGCTCGCTCTAAAAGGGCAACGTCTCTTGTACATACATTTTTGTTAACTCAATGAGCACCTTGACGCCTCTGACGGTTGCGATCCAGAAATAATGGCTGCTCTGACGTTAGCTATGGTACGTCGATACATTTCTCACAGAGGGTTTGACGCAAGATATGTTAATGATTTCACATGTACTCACTCCTTATATAAATTACATGCTAAAATTCTTTCATAGTTTACTTTATCTAATTTTGTAACGTGTAAAAATAACTGCGAGTTCTGTTAATAGATAAATGTATTTGGCGTCAGAGTTATTTCGATTATTTTTGCTTATTAACTAGTTTTAAGGGTGAAGGACTTCTTTGACCTTTTCGATACAAGTCCTTAGCAAGTCACCTATAAAATTGTATTTCGATCTCCAAGTGCAAATCTATACAATTATACATGGTCCTAACTAGCCCATGCTACGGTTCGCTAGATACTGTTATTTTATTAAAGAGATCACCGTCCTTTGCGGGTCTGATCTTGTTCAGGTAATACTAGCTGTAGGATATTACGTGACCTGGGTACGATTGTTAATAGAAACGTTAGGCCTTCTAAGGCGGAGGGCAAATGCAGAAATATGTAGGCTGAATTAAATCTATTGTTTATAACGTCTCACGTTCCAAACGTTATTTAGATTTCTATTGCCTCTTTCGAAAAATATATAAAAGTATAGATTTCTAAATAGGAATGTTCCAGTTTAGAAAAGTAAGAGATAAAATAATTGGTCATCGTAGCGTAAAGTTAGTCATCCATAAATTTTTAATCAGTTCGCTACACAGAGTGCTTTCAGTGGCCGAGTGCTGTTTCAAACGTCCTCTAGACCGCTGTATTCAGTCGGCTGTGTCCCTTATTACGGGCGTTTTATGCCCCTCGCCCACGAAGCACCTTGTCTGCGTCCTCATCATGAGCAGTGCTTGTAACTTCGCCGCCGGGGACGAACGTGCCAGTTGCAACAAATTAAAAAAGACTTGCCCATTCGCTCGCTATAGAGCTAACGAACGAATTGTTTCCTTTTTTAAAGAACGAAGATTGAGGTCGTATGTACGATGTTCAGCTTTCGCTTCAATACATGCATCATTTTTAACTTGTAAAATATAATGTTTCACAATGACCCTACTTTTAAAAGTTTTGTTCCAAAAAACGGAACGTTATTTGGGTAACGAGCAAGGCTATTGTATGAATTATTCAGACTCGTAATAGGAAGTTCGTTTCGTGGAAAATTTTGTCTTGTCTTCGGAACTTTACGAGTATCGGTAATTTAAGGGATCTCTTGTTGAATTAAGTAGAAAACTAAAAGTTGTGTCAACTTAATTTTGAACTCGTTTATTTGATTGTTTAAAGGTTTTACTTGTGAACTATTTTGAAGAACAGATTATCTTATGATTTTTCAAAATTCCAAGCATCACACACGAACACGTGATTCGATTTGAATTGAACGCAAAACGAACGGTTTACGAATTTACGATGTTTCAAATAGATCTCAACTATTCTCAACTTGCTCTCTGTCAAAACATAAGTTTGGATGCCGTGTAAACTCTACGTCAGTCAACCCACCTAAATACATTATTAAAAGTGGTTTCTGTATTACGATAAAGTAATAAAAGACATTTAATATCACATTCCGGATATCACAAGCGCATTTGGCTAGCGTTTCACACGCAACTAACTGGCAGTAAGCAGTAATGTCTCACTTTTTACAAAACAAAAGGCATTGCGTGTTGGCATTAACGCCTCTAACTATATAGGTATATTTGAGGTGCGTATAATTTACTTTTTCCCTACATGCTCATACACGTTGACGATTTCCTTTCTGTTGCGAAATTAATTGCTAACTTCGCATGTTGCTGTTTCGTATTAACCTACTGCGTTCATTGTATTGTGCACACTAAGATGGCGGATGAAGATTATAGAAATAATTGCCAAACATGTGATTATTGTGAATAATGACGTGGAAAGACAACCTCGACACCTATTTGGCATATGCTAAGAGTAACATAAGACGACTCAAAAAATTGTAACATTAAATGCGATCTAAAAGATGAATTTTATACCAAATTAAAATGAAACGTGTCTGAATAAAAAAATACAAAGGGTGACCTCTCTGAAATGTACATTTAAATAATTCGCAAAAGTAAAACAAGACATGTTTAACTTGAAAGGGCACATCAAAAAACGAACCGCCACTGAAATAGGCGGCTCAAATTAAACGAGTTTCTGTCACCGTGCCACGTCGCCGTAATTAAGGACATTTTGAAAAATGTATTTTCTTTCAGAGGAGATCACGTTCACTCTGACGTCATAGGCGCGGGTCATCGAAATTTCAACGTTCCGTGTAAAAAATACGGGAAAATATTCAAGACTCTGTTTTTAAATTACGAGTGCAAAAATAAAACGTCGAAATGGCAATAATCATTTATTATTTAACAGCAAACATTATTGTAGAGACAGCTGTTGTGACAGTGTGTAGTTCATTAATATTAACAAGAGGTTGTCTATTATAATTTTTGCATGTAATGAACAATGAACATGTGCTTATGTGTAGGTATGCCTATGTAATGATTGGAGATTTTGTTCCGGATATATAAATATAAATATCCTTTAGGTAATCTGTGCTTGTTTAAATTAAATAGTGTGGCCAGGTTTTAAGCCTAACAAAAGTACTGTTTAAGTCATATTTTATTATCAAAGTAAATAATTTTCTTTATCAATAAAATCAATATAACCTTCAAACTTAGAAAAGAACAAAAATATTACGAGACGTAACACAATGAATACAAAATAGAGTAAGAACGCGCAGCGTCTGAAATACAGTAATTGTTTGGCGCATAGATGTCTGAAAGCTGAAGCGCTCATTGAATGTTATTGTAGTGAGCAACATCGTTGGATGTACGTCAACTGGCTTATGGTTATGTTTACATATGCTTTATGGCTTGTAAAATAATTGGCGGCATTAGCGGCGGGCCAATGCCAGCGGAGCGGCGGCGGCGGGCGCGGGCCGGTGACGCGGTGACGCTCATCGTAAAACCGCACAAGTTCATGGGGCAGGCGACTGCCGGCGCCCACCCGACTTTCCACCGTTTCATTAAATAACACATTTTTCACCCGATTGCGTCAATGGTCAAGCCAAGCACGCGATATTTGCGTCCGAGCGATTATTAATAGAATCGCCTGGCAAAAAGTCGACCACTCATCGACTTTATTTTAGAAAGCACTGAAGGAAGGTAAATAAAATAGTATCTGCTGAATTACTCTTAGCGTGGTGTGTTTTGTTAACGCGATTTTGGACGCACGCACGCTATTTTGAGCCCGCAAGTGCGATTAAACGAATATTTATAATCGTATTCGTCACTCGAATCGAAACTATGTTGTGTTAATCCTAAGTAAAGAGGGAGTACTGCGAATGATATATTTACTTAAGATTATTTTCGGTATCAGATTTATTTATTTCCCGACGAACGTCATTCTCTTTCGGCATGTGAAAGCAATTATTTATATTTTCGGTAAAATGACGCATGACCTGAATGTTTTGGAAAGGACGACATTTTCTAAATAGGTATGACTATTATTTATTATCGTCTTAGTGACCTCCACAAATACTTGTGGAATAACTTTACAAAGTTGTTGTAAACGTATACAAGATACTTGTCAATAATGTAGAGGCTAACTCACATATCGCAGACTATTGTCTATTCTTCGTGAATAAGTAGGTATGTTTAATGATTACGACCATGGAAATATGATTCACCAAACAGTTTACATGTAGGTTGAGAATCCATCACTCAAAATATGATGAAATCACTCGAGAAACGATACCAGACGTCATGGTATATTACCGATACTCGCTTATTTCATTTCAGGCTTTCAGTTGTTTTGATATTACACTAAGGAAAAGTACGCAGTTATTGTTAGAATTTCGTTAATTTGAAGCCTCTTTGTACATATTTCAGGTTAGGTTCACAATATTTTTCCTTAATTTATTAATCTTGACACAGTGTCCAAAAAAGCTTATTCTAATAATACTGTGTCATGAATTATAAAAGGTCATAATTTAATCCTTGTTAACGAAGAAGATGAGAGATGCCTTTGAGTAAAATCTTCAGTCAATTACTAAAGTCAAGATAGGCAGTTATTTAATTAGCAAATTTTCACGGCTCAGCTTATAAATGGATTGTTAAACAAGGGAGATTTTAGAACAAAATTACGTGTACTTAGTAAAATTTTGGATAAAAGGTGCAATATTCGGGGTTCATCGCCATCTTAAAAGAAGTCTTGTAGTTGTAAAAGCGTGACAGCGCACTACACATAGAGTTTAGTCTCTCTCTCTCTCTCAACTAAAACAGTCTTCTATTACCTTCTGGTGGTATGCCCCAGGTGATATAAAGATAGCTCAGCATACTCAGACGGTAAATGACATCGGGATGCGTAATGCGTTAGACTTAGAGCGATTGTTGTTTGTGTTGACAGACCTAGGACCATTATAGTGGACCTAAGTGTATAATGGTTAATCGCCATCAATGTGTGATGATCTCAAGAGACGATTCTGATTGAGAATTAAGTGGGGTAGCTTTGGTATCTAGAATGGGAACAGCCGTTTTTTAATGTTAACAAGCAAGGTGCAATTTGCATGCATTCAGAATGAACGATCATAAATAATCAGTTTGTTTTTAAAGACATCTCTTCGAGGTGACGTCGGTGGATTCAGTCAACATGCTTCTTGATTTTTTCAAATATCCTTCGTTTGGCTTTTTCTATTACGCCAATGCAATTTCGTCAACCCTATTTTTTTACGGTATAACTCAATAATTATATGTACAAAACATCTTGACTTTTCTAGCAAAACCTCTCGTTATATACTCCAAATGTTACGCAGTTGAATTTTCTGTATATTTAATGATTCGTTTGTCCTTCACAAACCTCATGTAATTCAAATGTTATCTCACGAAATTTTCCTCCTGTGCCTCTGTATTCGTAAAAGTACAATTAGGTAGATATTTCTTCCGATACCTACTGCTTATAATGATCTGACACAATATACCAAATTAACGAGCTAAAAGAGTTTGGACAAAAAGTCAGAAAATAAACAATATAAGTGTTTAATTAAGAATTTCACAAAAACGTTATCCTATTCATGTCTATCTTGGATGTCTGACGTAAACGTACAAAAAGAGTGGCAATTGTATCTGAGCCGTAATAAAAACGAAAAAAGTGAGAAAATGATCAGTCATAGGTTTAATATTTAATATGATCCTGCGGTTGATGTCATTATACTTGTTGGGTATTCTTTTAATTTCTTGCAGCATTAGAAAAAAGACGTAACGTTAAACTTTGGCTCTGCTATTCTTTTCGAGGACGTTTAGAGGTCTAAGCATCACACTCATAATATAGTCTGACACGTTCACGAAGATCGCTTGGTAAAAGGATAGAACATAATATCGTTATCTGGCGTCTCCTGGCACGTTGACAATTACCTTAGTAGCTGATAGGTCGGTACTAATAAGCTGAGTACGTCGGTGTAAGGTTCGTACATTTTGCAACGGATGTGACCGTCATTTGGCGCAACGACCGTATTCTTTCGAGCTCGGGTACAGGGGTATGACGTCACACACGTTAGCAAGGCACTCGGCCTGTGACCTTTCGGTGTTTTCCGAGCACCTTGCCATGCTTAATACACAGTTTGTGACGTCAGTCGAGAGGATTAACTCGGGACTATGATTAGTCGTAGTTGTACGGTACCGCGGTACCTAAATATGTTATTTACTGACTAATGTCAGATGTTTAATTTAAATGTTAGGTATATTAAAACATTTGCTTTGATGTATGTTTGTATTAAGACTTAAACTTAGCATTGTTACAGCAAGTCTATTGAGTATTATAATACAGAACAATACATGCGATGTAATATAATATGCTTGCTAAAGTTTATGTAAATGCATATAATTGTTAAAACACATAAAATTAATAATGTATCAAAACAAACACGCGGTTTTGAAGGCGAGAGTTCGTAAACACAACTTAATACCTGTTTATGTATTCAAATCGGGTTAATCGTAGGTATTTTGTTATAATCACGCGACCCATTACGTCTCACCGTATTCTGATTGGATGTTATTCAGGTTAATGACCGTTGCAGATAAAAACTTGAACTCTACGGTACATACGTACGTAATTGAAAGACGGCCAAACATTCTGAACACATTGTTACTTCTTAACGTCAAATTAGCTAATTAGGTTGCGTCACCTGATCTATAAGACTAATATACCTTTTGAATATGCATGTTTGTGCCGCGCGTCAATTGTTAGATGGGAATCCTCTCGCAATAATGGATGCTAGACGTAACATAAAACAATGACCACATTGCGATAACGTCAAAGGTAATACATGCATTATCTTTTAACGTCAATTGATTGTAAATAATCACAGCATTGACGGGTGTTACTGGTCGCATTTAGATCACATTATAAGCGTGTGCCAAAATATGTTGCCTGATATGTTGAATTTAGTTATTCGGGTTTCATGTCAAGAAAATGTGACTGATAAGCTTACATCCAATATGTTTTATTCCATAGATGTCTAGCCACCTGACAATCACACTGTTTTTAGATGACCTTGTATGGTTTCCAATGATAAATTTAGACAGCGAAAAGCAGAAAGGGTAAAGATTCTTCCAGTCTTGTATTTATAAAAACAAATTAATTCCAGATTGCGAGTCACTGATCCGCAAAATGCTTGTATTGGAGCCGATGAAGAGGTACACGATAGAGCAGATTAAGAAGCACAGGTGGATGGCAGCGGAGCCGTACGTGGTGCCTTCAGTGACAGCCGACCCGGCCCGGAGCCCCGCGCATGCGCCCACGCACACCGAACCAAACGAACAAGTACTGAGGCTCATGCAAAGCCTAGGCATCGACCCTATTAAAACTAAAGAGGTAACTATTTTCCTCATCATAACGTTTATAATTAAGACTTCGACCATCGATTGGTTAGGATATTGATAGCTTTAGATCATTATGACGTAGGTAGTAAAGGTCAGGAAATATGGCAATCTTTTAATGCAATCAATTAACTATTGTTTAATGGGTTATGCTAAGTGGTGACTAATTGCATGTTCTGTATAAAACACCTTAATTGTTCTTTAAAGAAACAGAACTAATGTTGATGCTAATTGGTCTCCTATTACTATTTTCAGAGCCTCAGGTCCAATAGTTATGACCACCACGCAGCGATATACCTCTTGCTGTTGGAAAGGCTGAGAGCGCGAGCTGCTAGCGGCGCCACTGTCTCTAATGTCGAGGCCCGCACTCGGCCATCCCGGAGGCCCTCCTCTGTGGCCGACCAGGCTCTAGCCAAAGAGGCTCATGATGCCAGACGAGAACATCACAATAGGTAAATAATCATTTTCCCCAAAATATGCACCTTCTAATAAGCAGGGTAGGAACATATTTATAATGTCGTATGTCTTAATTGCAGATTACTTCATGCTGGCGATCCTCAATCGAGGGAGTACAATAGAGCCACACCGACAATATCCACTGCACCGGCGGATTCCTCGTCTGCCGAAACGCAGCGACTATTGTCCCTTGCGGCCGTCAACATGACCGAACAACGACTGCTCCAGCGAAACTCCGACCCCTCGGATACGCATCGGAGCTTCCTCGTTGGCAATCTTGACACTATCTCCAGAAGTCATGAATCAGAATCAACTAGGCTGCTCTCCATGAGAAACATCGATGTAACTCAGTCAAACCAAAGGTTAGGTGCTAAAGTAACTGATCCCCCTGTGCCAACTCACAGACTGCTTGCCTCGACGTACGAACAGCAACAGAATATATTGA
>NC_039484.1:6183122-6252521 GCF_003590095.1 Trichoplusia ni | reverse complement strand
GTTTTATTGGCTTTGGTGGGGACATATAATTTTTCGCGAATATACTAACAGATAATAATGATAGCAGGACATAGTGTCATTGTATCGGAATTTGGGTAAGGCATTAATTCCGAATGAGAAGGCATTTCCGTATAGCTAGATAGGCATCCGATACTATTGTTCGTGTATTGTTTGTTGCAAGACCTATTAATCCAGAAATTACAGCCAATCGGTATCTATATCTTCCGACGTCCAATAAAAATATTATTACTTTCGTCTTATCGATGCAACATAAGTACCTAAGTAATTATCGAAGTTGCTTGCTCCGGTCATTCACTTGGCCGACTTCTAGAGGTGATGTTGTGTGACAAATAGTATTCAAGACAAGTGTCAGTTTGCTCAAAATGTCAGAAGAAAATAAAATAACGGAATTGATAAAACGCAAAGGAAAATTCAGTTACTCGTTTGAGGTGACTCCAGATGTGTCTGAGGATGAGCTGTTTAGCTTGAAGGAGGATCCAGTGTTTTTCTCGGTTACATGGCACGCGAAACAACACCAATGCAAGGACTTGAACATTGGGCCCGTGAGGATTGCGAGCATTTTGAGGAGCAAGCAAAAGCACGTATTGCTGCACTTATCGTGCGATATGCTGAAGACTGATTATCTTGATGAATTGTTAACCGTGCTACAAGAAAGAAATATTTGCAACTTGTTCTTGATTTTAGGAGGTGAGCTGCTAATTATTTTAATACTAACTTATTTGTTTTTTTTATTGAGTGTAATAACAATAAGAGCAAAGGTTACTTATTGGACTTTGCCATTATGACTACTAGTTTTTTTGTAATTGTTCTAAATTGTTATGCAAAACCATTTTAGAAAAAAATAGTAGAAAGGTTTATATAGGATAGCGAACCGTAAATTAATCTAAAACCTTTTTTTTTTCAGAGTCTTACGACCCTAACTCGTCCGACTTCAAAAACACTTCAGAAGTAATCAAATACATTAGGAGCAAAACGGGACAGTATTTTTGTATCGGTATCCCAGGTTTTCCTGGCTGTAATGATGAGAAATTACAACAAATCAAAGACAAAATTGAACTTGGAGCCGATTTTATAATGACACAAGCACTGTTCGACTCTGATGGCTTCCAAACTTTAATAAAACGATGCGAGAAAATGGAAATCAAAGTGCCAATAATACCTGGAATATTTCCTTTTGAGACGCTTCAACAGTTAAATGGCTTTATTAATATGTGTAAAATAAAAGTGTCCGAGGACTTATTAACAGCCATTAACGATAAAGAAAAAATGAACAGACCCTGCTCTGAAATTATTAAACTGTTACTGCAAGAGCTCATGTCAAAATGCAATACAAGCCATTTTCACTTCTTTACTTTAAATAAATTACGAAACGTCGAAAAATATATAGCCCAAATTAAATAAAATTTTAACAGCTCGTATTGATTGTTAATGTTTTTTATGTAGTAGAAAAAATATTGGAGAACAAAGTTATTCTTCAGTTTTTAGTTGGGATAATATTTTATTTCATTGTACTGCTACTTTATTATCTCGACGTGAATATTTTGTGTCTACTTAATAAAAATGTGACTGATGAATTTAACTCTTTATTTTTCCTATCAATACTATGAGAAATGTAACTTTTGTAATGTAACAAAATGTATTGTATTTTCTTTTTCAAAATTTTCTACACATTTTACTATGTGCGTGCTCTCTAGGAAAGTTCATACTACAAGCGACAACTCCTACAACACTATTAGTTAACTTTTTTTAGAGGATACTAAAATTATTAAGTAAAATTGTACAAATTGTATGATTATTGATTCCATAAAAAACTAAAGCAAAGGACATCTAAACGCAACTGTCAATAATGTCACTGTCAATCAGGAGTTCCGACTTTTAGGTTATGCGGATTTATCTAAGTTATTTCGATTATCATCAAATAAAAATTGTGGTAAATAACTATTATTACTCATTTTATTTCGAGTAATTATTTCTGGAGTGCTCATACGTGAGTTTGCTTACTTTTCTTTACAATTTGAAACGTAATGGCTGAACTATTACACAGAGATTTAACGAAGAAAAAATTTTCGTTATAGGTGTACATACGAGGCGAAAATGTCGTTTCCCGATAAACAACAGCGAAAAACATGTTGGGACTCCAGAGATCGTTACTGGGAATGCCTAGATAAGGAAAATATCAAAGACAATTCAGAAAAGCCTAAAGCCTGCATGGAATTAAGAAAAGTGTTTGAAAAATCATGCCCTACGCAGTGGGTCTCGCATTTCGATAGGAAACGAGACTTTAATGTTTATAAAGAAAAAATCCAGAAGGAGGGATATGAGCCAATTAAAGATTAACTTTCTTGTTGCTTTTTAATGTTGTAAATATAGTTATGTAGTAAATAATTGTTCACATATGTGTTGTTTTTTTTACATCACTTTTAACAGTCTAATTTGAATTGTATAGTTTTTCACAGTAGGTAAATATCAGGTTCTCCAATATTATTCATTTTTTTACTTTTGGATATTATTTTATTCCTCACATATTATTTCAGATTACATCATGGACAGATATGATAAAGTTATAACTGAGATTAATGTGCGCACACATGATTTACAAATAAAATCAATACAGGTATTTATCAATTAAGCTCATGCTTGATTTATAATTTATAAATTATTTGCTAATTCATAATAATACATAAATTAAACTCCAAAATGTTCAATTCCAGGATGTGTTAATCTTAGCAAAACAGAAAAATAAGACCAATGATCATGCATTTTGGAATAAAATTGCAGAATTGTTATCAGTCCACCTGAAAACAGGTTTACAACAATTTGATGATCAGTTGCTCTGCGCAACATGCTTTTACACAGTGCTTACATATTCAGACCAGCAAGATGCATATTTAAGTAAATTATTGCAAATGATAAACAAAGAGTTATTTAAGAAGAATAATCAAGAGAAATCTACAGAGACATCACATGTGGTTTCTCTTGTGTATGGAATTTTCCAATCAACATTTCTCATTCAGAAAACACATAATGATGTCTCAATAGTAGCAAGTGTCCTGAAATCAACCTTTGATTTACTATTGGCTATGGGATATGAATACTCTCAATACACATTTATATCATTCAAGACCATGAAGTTATATAAAAAAGTATGCAACTCAGAATTGCATGATTGCATTTTCCACAAAGAAAATCAAATAAAACTGATAAACTTTATTAATCACAATTGGGAAAATCCTGTAACAGGAATAAGGGATTTGAATAGATCTCTATTCCAGACACTCATTGCTACATTGCATAAAGATGATTATGATACAATATTAAAAGAAATAGATGGTTTCTACTGGAATAAGGCGAAATACTTAATGCTCTCTGAAATAATAGAATACAATAGTGGTAAGGTTATGTCTTTGATGCTAGAATATAAATGGGTGGATGGCCTTATACATAGTCTGCATAAACCTGGTCTAGTCTCTGCCGGTGCAGACATGTATTATGCAGTTCTAAAATATACTAACTTTGAAAAAGACTGGTGTAAAATATTTCTAAAGCCAGTCATCAAAATTCTCAATGGACCAAGAACTAAGACAATAGAAAATTTTAATAATTTTTGGTGTTTGCCAACACTAAAGAAATTTTCAACACTATCCAAAATAATCCTTGAAGAATTAGAAGACATGGAGCAGACAGAACTTAATCTCTTCAGCAAATTGTGTATTTTAAAACAAGCAAATAAGTTAGGCATTATCGAAAAACAATTAACTTCAACAAGTGACTACAAAGAAACTGAAAATGCTGTCATGAATGGAATAAACCATTGTTACTCATACATAAGAATGTTGGCATTTGATATAATCTGTGTTTCACCAAGAAAATTAGTACCAAGTAAACTGGAATATGATTTAATACTAGATTTCCTATACAATAACATAAACTCAGACTGTACTGTATTAAGATTGAGTATGCTGAACAGTTTAAACAAATTCCTTACGCAGTTACATTCTACATTCATAAATGTTATGATAAAAGATGAGAGAACTGAGGACTTGCAACTGTTACTTGAATTCTGTACAAAATATCAGCATTTTATTGTTAACTCCATCAATGTGAATGGTAATTATCAAAGAAAGATCACATGTGTGAAATTGTGTCATACCCTCATTACCTGTTTAACTGAGATCATCAAAAAGAAAAGTAATAGATCAAAAACTAGTGTTACCCTCATTAAATATGTAAAGGATAAAGGCTGTTGGTTGCTTGCCACAGAAGAATTTGTTTTGAAGCTAGTAAGTTTATTAAGAGACCCAACAGACGATTTAAGAGAAAATGTTATTAAATTATTACTCAATCATTACTCTGTTGAGTTAAGAGAACCAAGTATCATAAAGGTATTAGTAAATGAGGCTTTGAACAGCATGAAGAGCAAGTTCTTTTACGAAATCTGTTGTAGCCAAAGTATGTTCAAATTGTTAAGCAATTTGATACTTAAAGATAAGCAGCCTGTTGGTGACTATAAAAGTGTGGAAGACATCTTTAATCTTACATACAATGAGTTGCTTAATGAGCATAGAGAAAAGACTAATATAATGCAGTCAATTGAGACTGGAAAACAGTTGCATTCCATGATGAGCATTTTACTTGTGGTATTGGAGACTTGTATTTCAAACTCCTATCAAATTGATATCCAGAAGATAATGCCGGAATTTTTAGAAGTATTAGAAAGCGTGTCAAACCAGTTCAGATGGGAAGAAGAAAGTTCAACTAGCTCGGATTTCTCGAAAATGAATGATATGGTTGAAAATATAATTGTTAATTATGGATATAATTATTCCGATGAACAGGATCAGACCAAAATATCTGGGTTGCATCAAATCGTATTGAATTGCCTATGGCTGAATGTGAAGGTAATTAAATTAATTCATTTTAAATATTTAGCCAATATTGCAGTTACTTTTTTACTAGCAATTTGCTAAACAAAATGTTTTGATATTTTGCAGACAACATGTGATTTAGCGTCAATTTTAGTACAATATAATGTGAACAATGTTGAAATGAGTGAAAGATGTTTGAACATTATAACTCACGTATTGGAGACATCGCGGCATAAAGGTGCCATTGAATCAGCGGGAGCCGCTCTTGGTAACTTTATCTTTCTGATTTTAGTATTAGTAAATTGATACAATATAACTCTATGGACACATGGTAACTTTAGTTTTACAACGGTCCAATTTCTTGGACTAGACAGAGCTTTAAATAGCAGTCGCAGTGATTAAGTAAAAATTGGCTTTACTTTCAGGTCGAGGAATCCAATTTTTGACATTACTGCCATCAGAAAACAAAGTATCAGGAGTTCCTTTCAGTTTACTAAAGTGTAAACTAAATGAATTGATATCAGAAACAAATAAAATGGCATCTATAACGCGTAGGGGAGCCGGTTTATCTATTATGGTTCACAGGATCGTGTCCCATGATATGAAGAAAGGAAAGGTGGGTGGATTACTATTATTTTCTCAATCCATATTTAGAGATGCAATCAGAAATTTTATTTTTTGTCTGTTTCAGCCTTTGTTTCACTACTTCATAAATACATTGTTACAAATATGTAACAATAAGATACATTCGCCGAATGATGAAAATGAAGCCAATCAAGTGGATTTACCAAAGGCGATCTATATCCACTTCATGACGAGAATTGTGATTGATAGCAGTCTAGCTTCAGACATGATGTTCTATTTTGCGGATTTGGCCGAACTTGCATTTGGCAATCTTACTAGTCGTCATTGGCAAATCAGGTATTTACAACGCTAAGGATCAATTGATACTCACCAAGAGTCGAAGCGCATCAATGCTTCAATGAACCATAATTAACACATTCTTTCTGAGATAACTAAACGCTCATTCGATAGAATTCGCGCTTTGAAGCACGAATTAAGCTTTTCGGTAGATTAGGCTGAATTTTCTATGGTATGTTTCAGATTGATGTCTCTATGCGCTTTGACTCTGCTCTACAAAATAATATAGTACAAAAAACCCTAAGCATTTTTAAAACTTAATTAAAACTGACTAACCTCATACTTATTCTAAAATTCCAGAAATGCTGCTCTTCAACTGTATGGTGCCCTTATCCCAAAGCAAATAGGCGAGAAAAAAGCTTCAGGTGACGATGAAGAGACAATAGCGACGGTTGCTTGTGATGAGCTGCGGACACATTCACCGAAGCTATGGAAAAACATAATGGAACAGTTAACGCAAAGCAACGAAACTGATAAAGTACAAGCTCATTCAAACTTGGTGCCCATCTTAAATTTATTAGCAAATAGCGCAAAAAGATACAGCTTTTCAACTGATTTAACGGCACAAAGAATATCAGATGACCACCTATTACGCAATCTAGTTATACTTCTAAGTAGTCCAATTCACACTGTTAGGCGTTTAACTGCAAAATGCATATTTAATATCTATAATTTTAAGGATATTTTTAATGTTTTGCACAAAGAACATTCCAATGTTGAGAACTTTTTACATGGAGCATTAATTTTGTTAGGTCTGTGCCATAAATACTATTCCTCAAATGAACTTTATGCCGAAAATTTTACGAAGTTAGGACAACATTTTGGTAATGTATTAACTAGTCAAAATCACTCGTATTTGTGCAAGGAACTGTTTGAAAAAATATACAACAGTCAAATGAAAATAGAAGATGTAAGGACCACAATATCTGAAGTCAATGCTAATGCATACTTTCCCGGTATACACCTGTGGGCGGAAAATCGTTTGAAAATAATAATAAGTAGTAGTTCTTGGAAAAGCATACCAGATTTGCTGACTGTCGTTTTGCAACAAAGCAATTATGAAAAATATTGTGAATTGATTTTATTAAAAATCGAATCTCGAGATGTAATACCGGAAGAAGTACTTCTGGAAATAATTAACATTTTGTTAACATTTGAGTATAAGTACAGCAGTAGTATAATCTGGAAAATCCTTTTTGAAATATCTTTGATAACAAATATATCTGAATTTCTAGATATAACTGAACTCTTAGAAAAACTGGCAAAAGACGAATCGGTTTACATACTAAGATATATTATTCCTTTAGTAGCAAGAAATATTAAAGGCACTACAGATGGTAATAAATTAAATGTAGTGAAAATTATTGACAAGCTGAGTGATTTTGAAAACTCTGATGTTGATATGAGATACATAGCAGCAATTAGCAATAATGAACTAGCTAATCACTTCCAGGACTTACCAGATTCTATTAAAGTTACCTCAATAAAATGCGCTGTCATGCTTTTACAAGATGAAGATGAGGATGTAAGAAACTTAAATGTAAACTTTTACAAGCAATTAAGTAGACAAAATTCACTTCTTCAACCATATATTTGTTTGAATAATATTTTAAATAGAAAATTTTTGCACACAATATTTACAGATTCTCATTCTATACACAATCTAGTCACAGAATTATTAGAAGTATTACAATTGAACCATAGTGTGGATGAATACAATCCATTTTCAAATGATTCCAAAAATATTTATTTGGAACCAGAAATCCTGAAGCAACTCACTGAAAAGTTAACCACTTAGTCTAATATTTGAAATATATTTTATACAACACTGACTATTTTGTTTTATTTCTTATCATTATTATAAGTACTAAGTATAAATATTATAAACAATGTTAAACTAAGAAGGCTTATTGTTAAAAAAGGATATTTAATAATGAAACCAAGGAGGTTAGAGTAGAATCACTCATCGTAACTATACATTTGTGGAGGTGTAGTGTCATCAAGCTGAATGGATACAATGTGTCGGCCAGGTACCATAACAAGGCCCAACACTCGTGGTTCCTCTGTTTCACCATCGACACCTTTCAGGTATTCAGAACAAGCCCCTGAAAATATAAAATTGAAAGTTGAATGGTCAAATTTTTTTAGGTCCTGCCAGTTGTTTGACATACATTTTGAATGTTCATGCATGACACTGTCAATAGTGAACAAAGAGTGACTTAATATGATCCAAGTAGTACTTCATGGACAGATAGTTGGGAAAAATGCAATTAAAGCAAAAAAAGGAATAATATGAAGATCTGCATTTGTGATGGTTCTATGGATACAGGGAGCTAAATTTGTAACATATATGAAGTTATCCCATTTTTTCTGTAAATTATCTGTTACATTACTCACCTAAAATAACATTAGCATCTCTGTCAGTACATAAAAATACTCCAATAAGAACTCGCCCATCAGTCATTTCTATCCTGAAGTTCATGTTAAGCCATTTTCTTAACTTGGATTTGCCATCTTCAATCTGTAGGTATAGAATAGATACACAAAATTAAAGGTTTAAAAGGTAAAAATGTTTTTTGGTTATCTTTATGTAAAGTTACAACCAACAAGACCTTACTATAAAGTTAAGACCTATTATATAAAGTTTTAAGGCATTCACATTAGTACTGCTAATAGTTAATACTACTTAAATGATTATAAGGTAATGGTTTTAAGTTAAAAACCCCGAAGTGTTTGTAGCTAAGAAAATAATAAAGTTTAGGTTTAATTAAAAATATATTTACCTGCATTGTCTCTAACTGTTCATCGGTAATCGTTGTGGTACTCATGTTTGTTTTGTATAAGAAGATAACTTAAAGTGTCGTTGAAATTTGTAAAACCATGAAAATAAGACCCAAGAGTGAATCCAAAACAATACTGACAATTTAAGTTTTGTATTTTTGACATGTGTCAATTTTACCCACAGACCCTATGAATTTTAGATGGTGGCAATCGACGAAAATTACTGATGCTGACTACGAACATTGCTCTCAAATAATGTAGGTCTTGCTTAAGAAGACCAATCAAATTCTATCTTACTTTTAAAAAGGATTGATTTTATAATAGATATTTAATATAGATTTTGCAATAAATTCCTTTGCGTTATTGTCTTGTTTACAATTTTCTAATCTGTCATAACATTGAGATTTTGAGATTTGAGGTTGTGTTTTACTGATAGGGTTATGAATAATACCTATTTTAATGGAATATTATGGAGGAAGATCAAGTTTCCAAGACAAAACAAGATCAGTTTATGAAAGTATTCAAGTATTATAAGTCCAACAAAAGTAAACCTGTGTTACAGGATGTCATATCAGTGGATGAATGTGGCAGTGATAAGGTTAAGATTTATCTTTTTAATTTTCCTTACAATACTTAAGTAAATCTTGTATGAAGCCTTTGCTAAATAATTTTGTATGTCATTTACAGGTGACAGAATTTATTCCAGAAACTCTAAAAGAGGACCCACGAGTAGAATCATTGGGATTAAAAAGTCCCAAAGAATGGCAGATTGTGACTATCAACAGAAACCCTGGACTTTTGTTTATCAGGAATCCGTTTACAGCTTTAGGACAAAGATATTGGATAAGGAGATGCCTTCAAGATTATTCAAAGAAGCCAAATAGACTGAATATTGATATAGATGGATATTTGCAAGACTGGTGGACTGAGTGTTTTAAATTAAAGAAATGTGATCGAACGCTGCAGAAAAAGCTACGATGGGCGACACTGGGCTATCATCACGACTGGGATACAAAAGTAAAATGTTAATATTAGCTTATGTGTTGTTTTTATGTTAAAATTAATATGTTTGCTGTTAATTTTATTACATCATTATCATGTAACTATGTTTTTTGTAATCAGACAAAATGTACCTTTTAAACTTAACTGTTTTAACACTAATAATTTCAACAGAATTACATTACTATTTTTATGATTATATGTCTTTGAATGCTATGTTAACTTACTTGCACCTTAACAGTAGCCCTAATATAGCTCATCAAAAATACATAAAAAAAATAAGATAACAGTTTTAAAAACATAAATAACCTTTTTCAGATCTACACAGAAGAGAACAAGTCTCCGTTTCCTGAGGATTTAGCAGAGCTATCGGATGTGTTTGCCGAACTCCTTGGATACTCTGATTACAAAGCTGAGGCTGCTATAGTCAATTATTATCACATGAATTCTACCCTTTCTGCCCACACCGATCATTCTGAAGTTAATTTAGAAGCACCTTTATTTTCTTTAAGGTATCTATTTTGAGTAATGTCTAATAGTAGATTGTTAGTAATAGATTTATTTATGCAGTTTATATATGCTCAAAGCAGGATTGCTTCTTTTGTAGAAGTACTTAATACTCCACTGCATGTTGAGTACAGTCAAAGTGTCTCATTTTTATATGTCTGCTCAAGTGCAAACAGAACAACCAAAAATTACAAATGTTCTGGTTCTTTTTAAATTACGTAGTTTTAAAATATATTTTGAATACCATTTGATGCGGCTGTCAGCACCTATGCATGTTGTCCTTTTCTTTTTTCAGTTTTGGCCAGTCAGCAATATTCTTAATAGGAGGCAAAGACAAGTCGGTAGAGCCATCAGCAATCCTTCTCAACAGTGGCGATGTTGTGGTTATGTCAGAAGAGGCTCGCCTTTGCTACCATGCGGTACCAAAAATACTCCCAGCCCCAAATTCACCCTGGGATGCAAAAGATTATGACAGTATTTCAACCACAACCTCCAAATTTAAATACATATCAAGATCAGAAGAGATTGTTACCAAAATGCATGAAAATACTGATAACGAAAGTTGGTACCACTTTAGGAATTACATTCAAGAGTCGAGAATCAACATGAATGTACGGCAAGTTTTAAACAAGAAACAAAATAGTTTATAAGAAAATTTATTTATTGACATTGTTGAAATATATGCAATTTTTATACTAAATGTTGTATAATTTGTCAAAGATATGATGCATTTGGCACATTGTGTTCAGTTGTTTACAGCAATGCCGTGAATCGCAATGGGATTTTTGTATGGCATCTGCTGCGCTCTTGGTTGGTCTGTTACTACTGAAACAAAGAATCATTATTTTAAAGGTACTTTTGAAGTTTGAATGGATTTCGAAAGTCGGTTGTTATTCTTTCGATGTAAAAAATCTTTATACGAATGCTTCTGTACATACTATAGAAACAATGCTTTTATTTCTGTGCTTCCTCACGTTAATACCTAATTGTCTTCAAGGATAAATTGTGGCTGATCACCTAGGTTCCAACTGCAGATATTGCCTAGTTATAAAATACTTTGGATTCATTAAGTTCCCTTAGCCTGTTTTAATAGTTAATAATAGCCTCACCCTTAGTCTCTGGCACGGGTACAAAGTTTTCGTTACTTTTGTGCATGTCACAAAGTCCCCAAAAGCATTTGACGTAACTCTCTGCGTAACATTCGTACTCGTCCTTCGCTTGGAACAGGGCTAGGCGCCGCGCGGCTGGCCTTATACACCCATCACACTTCAAATGTGGCTTCACAAACATAATTTGTCTTGGTGTTCAAAAAAGATAGAGCTAAAAAATAAGTACTTCTTAATTTTATACCATTTGTTCTTTTATTAGCTTTCTAATATGCCCATTGATGTCATGTCTTAAATGTCAATGACGCGTAAATGCGAGAATATCGAAGTTATTTCAAAAGAATCAAAAAGGGTGCAATCTTAAATTACTTTATGCAAAAAGTTTATATTAGGACTATCTCATAGCATAGATACAAGTGCTTATCTAAATAGTCAGACCTTATCTTTATCCAAAAGTCATTATTTCAATGAAAGGAGCTTTTCGAAAGCTATGCATAAGATTGAAATGAGAATTTTGTATTTTGTACCGACACTATTGACTCGCTACTCGAGTAAGCTTCAATATTCCGATCAGTTCTTTGTACCGGGTGTAGGTATTCATTCGTCGCTGCGATCGGCAGTTAGCTGCTTCATACGATATCGAATCCAGCCCTTTCAATCCGAAGCGAATGGCTGTCGACAAAGCGGCACGGCTCTACCATTTGCTCAATGGAAATGCCATTTGGCGTTTTCAATTCAAAAAAGATTATTATTCTCAAGATACCTGCAATGTCTGCATTTTTTTCTAATGACGCCTCTTAGCTTGTATAAAACAGTTCTATAGACTCCTTACTAATCTGCATATATCTAGATAAATTACAGCGGAACCGTGTATTGCAAGATTTACCTTGTAATCGATTACACGAAGCAGCGACACAAATGCTGAGAGAGCCCGTCACATCACCCTCTCCGGCGACTCGATTAAGTAGGTAGTGTTCACTACAATACGCAAATCGAGTTAGCTAGGTACAGTGTCGTTAACAAGCGGCGCAATTTGCGTGCGTGTCGACATGACTCCCTCGTCAAGCGATTAGACTCGAACAAGTATACTGTCATATGCAACCGAGGTCTCAATCCAGCATCGACGGTTTAATGGATCCAGAACTATACCTTACGTAGGTAGATACACGGCTCGACATCAAGGGACGTTGTACTTAGACGTAATTAAACTTGAAGCCTGCGTATAGAGTTGTTTATGTATAATTTGAATGTAATTACAATACGCTTTGTATCGATGTGTAAATATTGGCGAACTGTTTGGGGGTAATAATATCCGCTTGATTAAAGTCATATTGTTACAAAGAGCCTGAGTTTCTGTTAGGTGCTTTCTGAGGCAAGGATGTGTTTTTACTGGTGATTGTGTGATATGCCATAATAAATCCTTGAATTAGCCTTGTAAGTAATGGAATGCAAGGTCTCCGGCGAGGCTTGCCTAACTATATAATCATTGACACATCACCTTTGTATGTAAAATGAGCTCGGTGACATTTGGCGGGCTCGGCAAAAAGCGCGAGCTGGCGTCTTCTCTTTTATTGACATTAAATGGCCGATATAAATTCAGTTGGCGGATTACGAAATTTATTGGCTTCAAAATTAAAGGAGACCGATTTCAATGGCGATGGCTGACAGCGTTCGTTTATGGGTGAACGAAATGGATGAAAAAAAGCCTTTGCTAAGCCCTCATTGAAAAACTTATCGTTTTAATGGAACTTTTTTGTGGGCTATCGCGTCTCGAGTAGTTGCGAAGTAGTGCTTTGCCTACTGATTAATTTTTGTTGCGGTGATGTGAAAGGCTGTGTAAATGCCTTATATAGACGGGCTCTGAGAAATAAAGGCTTTTATATTCTAGTTATAGGCAGTGTACGCCGGTAAGCTAGGCTTGTTTTTGTTCGTGGAATAAAGATGGGAGGAGTGTGTGCCTTATTTATCCTGCCTCATTTACACCTTGAAACCTTGCAGAGACATCAACACCTTTTAAGAGAATGCCTACATTTTGAGATTGCGTACAAAGGATTCTCACACGACAAGGTCAAAGTTGTTATTTCACACATCCTTTTTGCAGGCGCAATTTACATTTGCACGCACTCTGTAGATGAGTGTCAAAAGGAGAATATTGTAGAGAGAAAGACGATCATAGTGTAAGGCTATAAAACATTGCTTTTTTAGTTAGTAGCTCTTTGACAAAATGATCTCCAGGATTTGCAATTTGCCTTAACGGCTTTAGAATAACAAAACAAATAAAATTAATGAGGATTTAATACTCGTCAGTTCCATTGACTTGCATGAAGGGGACTTTTTGTCAGAGAACTATAAAAATAAAAGCGCGGTCCTTACTAAGGCGTAGGGTGGTAACTGGTGTGAGCTATGTCATTATGGCCAGATTAAAGAGCATTGTGATGGTCGGGACTAAAATGGGTTGGTCTGAAAAAGCCTGACATTGATTCCGCTTGGCTCCATCCTTATGATAGGTCTGTCTACATAATTAACTCGACCTTTTTCCACTACGAAAGGTTTCCTTATTATTCGAGTGTCGCCAAACAGTTTATTGGCTTTCTGTGTATAAAGGGAATGCGGAGATTTTGCGTGGGTTGTTTAATCTACCTAGAAATAGGTAAGAAAAATAAACTGAGAATTGGGTACAATGTTATTTTTGTATATTGTGTGAACATGCATAAATAAATAATATAAAGGACCAATTTTATGGAAGAGATTGGAATTTAGTTTAAAAACCTACACTATTTATAGATATAAACGGTTAAATACCTCCTCTTAAAGGTTTGCATCACAAAGTGGTTAGGCAATCTCTGCTATTAGAAATTACAATGAAGTAAAACAATAAGTCGCATAGTACTTACAATGACGTATTTCAGTTGTCAACTTTCTAGTTCAACATTGTCAGTAGTTTCACGAAAGTATGAAAGCAAAGTAAGTTTCTCAGTACTAACATAATTTTCACTAACTGAACAATGGTATACGAAACAATAAATAATAGCTTTGAACTATTTACTTTGTGTGGTGAACGTTTGTGAGGTAGTGTTCACTAGTATTCGTGTAGCGTGCTCCGTGCAATGCACAATAACGAGTTAATTAAGAAAGTTCGGCCGTCGCGTACCGCGGTCTCTCTCAACCAATCAATTCTCGCCACTATTGCTCTTAATTACCATTTAAATAAATATCCGATCTTTTTGGAATTATGATTGAATTTTCACACTTTAGACTCGTTCAATTTTTAAGTAATATTTAACTAATACTTTTTTTTTGCAAAGCAGAGTACCTAATAACGCCTAGCCTTATGAGCTAATTAAGGACCATTAAAAATTGAAACCTTCAATTACCTAGACCTTCCTTTATCTGAACCCTTAACCGACAAGAGGGGGTGAGGGAGGGTATTGTCGTCCACTTTGGAAAAATAACTACGCTAAATGCCTAAACATTTTTCTGGTAGTACTCATTACTTATGTGGTAGATAAGAATCCGATATAGAAACTGTCCTAAAAATTATCGCACTATAAAACTATCATAACACAATGTCCAAACAAAACAAGTTGGTGCTCTGCCATAACAAAGTACCCACTCTATATTCCATTTAGAAAACACTCAGCTCTCCGGTCAAACTCCTAAAACAATATTTATTAACTTATCAATCTGAACAGGCCGGTACAATACACTGGTGTAGGCTTCACGTGAATTTAATCAGCTGTAGTGGAGCGTAGTAACACGCCTATATTAATTGCAAAATTTCCAGACAGGATGGCACACAATAGTGCAATAATGGGACAGGCTTGTTTGAGAGCCAGCCACAAAGTACAAAGCGCGTTTGTAAACAGCCTTATTGGTCCCGAGCAATATTAATACTAGTCGGTATTACTAGGCAGGTACTTACTGCCTACGTCGGCTACGTATGCAGGTGGCTTAGTGTTCGTAATACCTACTGCTGTTGCTCTGTTGCTATGCCCCGGATTGAGATTGATTACCCATCCTTACAGTGAAGGTGCATGAATATTTCAGGCCTTAATGAATGCAATTACCGTTTGTACGTGCAGAGCTTTGATTATCGTTAGATAATGTAATGCGGGGCGGATGTGATGTGCCGGAATCGAAACTTGGACATGTATACTTCTAATCTCCATGGACACATTGCGTGTAAAAGTAAAATCTATACATTTCTGAAGTGTGTTTCTTGGTGTCAGCTATTTGACTTCTTGATTTATGGCCATGTCATTATAATCAGATAAAATTGGCTCACATCAAAATTTCCTTCCGAAAACTAATCATTCCTCTAGTTTTAAGCTGTCTACCTACTCCTATCTTTGCCAAGATTTCTCTCCTGTATAACAAAGCAATAATCGTTATTGCTTTGTTACTTCGCTTGTTGTACATCTAGCTTTACAGAACATTACTCAATTAAGCCGTAACATAGCGTAATGTAACCAGCCATCAATCGCTTCCAATCTAAAATGTTTCCGCAGATTCAGATTAGCTTGGGCCCGGATGGATGACCCCATCCTTCCATTTCACAACTCCCCACGGAGTTCACTTGACTGACGGCTACTGTCCTAATTAGATGGCGATTTCATAAATCATTATAATGATGGCTATTTGAACTGGCAGCCTTCGAGATCCGAAATGTTTGAAAAAGGAGTTTGATGAAAAAACGAGAGGGGTTAATGGTTTCTACTGAGTTGAAGGTACTAATTACGGTGAAATAAAGTACAGTTAATTCTCCCGTCGTAACTTTATTTGTAAAGTAAAATATGGTACAATGCATTGTTCATTAAATAAATCGTACATAACGTGTATCCTATATTTTCTGGGTGTGTGAAGAAACAAATTCACCGATTGTAGCTAATTAAAGAATATAATATTGTGTATATGAATAAAAAAATCTTTTTCTGAACATCTTTGTTCCGATGTTAGCCATTTTTCACTCGTTACACCAAAAAGAGTATGACACTCAGTGTCCAGTGTAGTTTACGGGTAGTTAACTGATATCATATTTCAAGTCAACAACGAAAGCTAAGTTTTATCGCGAAAAACTGAAGTGAATATTCGCTCGATAATATAGTCCTAGGCAGGCTGGTTGTTATGGCAATGTTTTCGCCGCTCGTCGAAGCGGGTACGCCACTCAAACCGTACGAATTTTAATTGGAACCAATTTTTGAGTGATTCTACGTTGCAGGTAAAAATATGTAAAGAGATTTTTGGTTAGATTTCGGGTTTGACTAAACATAGTTTGAAAGAGCCATCCAGTTACGGTTGTTTTTAGAACTTTTTGAATTCTAGATTGAATGGAGTTTGTAAGCCTACGAACCTACTATTGAAAAACCTTCAAATCCGATGTGTAAAGCCTCGAAAATGTTTAGGAATTTCGCACCACAGGCTTTTAGAGACTTCAGTGAATCGTACTTCTATGATACTGCAATCATATTTGGTAATAAAGATTGGTATCTATACTAATATATAAAGCTGAAGAGTTTGTTTGTTTGAACGAGCTAATCTCAGGAACTACTGGTCCAAATTGAAAAACTATTTTTGTGCTGAATAGACCATTCATCGAGGAAGGCTTTAGGCTATAAAGCATCACGCTGCGACTAATAGGAGCGAAGATACAATGGAAAATGTGAAAAAAACACGGCAGGTATACATCATAACTTATATCTTCTGCCCACGGGGACGAAGTCGCGGGCAACAGCTAGTGGTCGATAAAATTCAACTCATCTTTGCGCACGGCGCCATGTGTGTAACGCTCTAAAATATAGATCTACAATTACTTTGTGTTCTAATACGGATTTCATTTGTGCGTCACTGTCACAAAGTAAAGCTTCCATTTAATAATAATGCTAAAAAGGTTTATCAAGCCAAAGAAATATAGATTTTTATATAAATTATTACACATTGCTTATTTACAGAAATAAGAGTTAAAATTTCTTTCCTATAAGAAAAATAAACTCCAAAATTATCAATGAACCTATTTCGTACCTCTTGGATATCCTGAAGGCGTTCAGTTCAAACTGAAACTGTATGCGTGTGAATATGTAGAGCTGTGGGTTCCGTCTAAATATGCATGAACTGCTAACTTATTAATTCACTACACAACTATGTCTTAGGCACTGGAATCTGCTTACTATGCATCGATAGGCATTCAGCGGCTTTAGACTGGTGTGACGAGAACATCTGTCAAAATATTTTGCTTACTGTTAAAATTATTATAAATAGGCACTATTGAATAAGATTTTTGCTAGAAAACTGTTTTTAGGAATTTATTGTTAGAACTTTATAAATAGAATAAAGTGTCAGGGTAATAATTACAGATAGTTCTGACTATATAATTAAAGTGTCAAAATGAAAGCAAAGCAACTACAAAGAAGTGGCAAGTGCCAACAAAGGTTTTAACTACCATAACTAGAGTTATAAAGTGGCCGCGTCAGCTCAGGTGTTCCGAGCTCCTAGCTCCTTATTACATTCGGACTATGATAATATTTTTCTTCGAAGTTAACAATTGTAGAAAGAGCTGTCAACGGCGGGCGCTGTCACGAAGTTTAAATGAAATCTCGGGGCTATGTCTGTGTAATTACAAACAACTTGGCGTCGTAAGGTCGACGTCGACGCCGTCAACCGTGTAATGGACTTTTCAAGTATTCCTAACGTGAAAACTTTCACTTCAGCCGACTTAAACGCCTTCGACAATGTGCTTAACGATGTTTTTAACTACTTCACTCAATTCCTCGACTATTGCAGGTTAAATTAATTATTTGTCTGTTCTTCTAAGTTTGGAACATTCAATTTTAAACATTAAGACTGTTTGAAATAGGTGTTATACTTCAACTAAAAACAATATAGTCGATGACTATACCGAGCGACCCGCGGACAACTTCTTTATCGGTCCATGGAACTGTACAAACCAATCACGTGTTTTCCGAGTATCGATACTACTCAAACTTATCGAATCGATAAAACATAGGACATTGGTACTCGTCGATAGTGGTTCGAGAAACATTAGTATGCGCGAAGCAAGTATTTGTGTTAGCCAGACTGTTTGTGCTGTTTTATTTGGCACCGAAAACACCAAAAATGCCAACAAAAACTCCAGTGATTTAAGATTATACTATACCTATATATTACCTACATATTAAGTAAACATTACATTTTAACTGTAACATCATCGTTGCTTGATGGAAAACTTAAAGACTAAATTATAACTTAGAATATTTATATACGCTTACCCCGTAACAAACATTGAACAGCGGAACAAGAAAATAACCTAAGATACCTAAAGGAAATTGATTCGGAGTTACACAGACCTCGGTACCGTAAAGTACGAGCCCAGATTTCGAGCGGTGCAAATGACGATCGCGATTGCAGGCACGATTTGGGATTCTCCGCGGCATCGGCAACGTGTTATCACAATTACCCTAGGCGAAGAGCCCCGGCACGTCGCGCGCCGCCGAATAAAACCCGCTGATTGCACAAAGCTCCTTCCTCTCCCCTCTCATTCGTTATCGTTGCAATTGTCCTCTTCTGTATACATTTCTTAATAACAGAACACAGAAAATGATCAAATGCAATCCCAGCGCATTGTCCTCGACCACAAAGCCCCAGGATGCAGTTTAAAAAAATGAAACCTCCCTAATTAGGGAAATAATATCCACTTTATTTAACGTAAACCGCGCATTTTTATTTAAAATTGTGGAGAATTTTCTTTAGACGTCGTTTCCTGTATTACATTTAGGCAGCCGACGCTGTTGAAATAAGTAATTATATTTTCCAAAGGGTTTCTAATTAATATAGCTCTGTTTTAATTAGCAACGTTCATGCATAGCGCGGGTTAATTAAAAGAAGTCATTATAGGCATTTCAAAATACGGAGTGGAATTTTGTGGTTTCTTGTAATATTGATCAATTAATAACTCCTTAGATACAGATTCTATGAATAAATTTCGGTGTATAACGGGAAGATGAACATAGCTTTGAAAAGACGAATATAGTTGATGATAAAAGGGAATAAAACGGTCAAATCACACAGTGTAAGTCCTGACTTATATTAAAGGATGTTGACGTAAAAAAGAATCAGAATAAAAGTAATTTCCTGGTTATTTCCGGTGAGTTTGTTACGACGGCCGCACTTTTATCAAATGATATATTATAACGATCTTTTATATCTGAACTGAGGTTATCTACCGTATTCATTGCTAGCAATCATTCGTGAAACTTTTGTTTGAACATACTAGCTGTTGAAAGTGACTTCTCTCGCATTTCTCTTAATAACCGAAATGAGTAGTTAAACATTTTTTAATTACCAGTGTTTTTTACGTTATTTATGCCTTAATTATATAGAACTGAAAACAATGGTGAATAATTAAAAACTTCAGTCATCCATAAATCCTTTTTGTTTAAAACTGGTAATAGATTTTATTTATTTTAAGCAAGCGTCAGTATAAGTTAGTCTATAAAAATAAAAGATAAAATTAGCAGTATTTTATTGGCAGCTAATAAAGCTCGGGGCGCCACGATCTCGCATCCTGATTCAATATAGTCTTCATTACGGCGACATCGCTCAATTATCTGATACACACCACGTTTGTTTGGATTGAGAAAACGGTTTTATTACTAAGAGGAGCGATTTTTCTAATGTGGAACTATGCTATCTTGATTTAGCTGTGCCAATGCAGTCAATGTATTGATTCAGTGACAATGTATGGGAAGATGGAACCCATTTCGCTACTGGTCTATGAAACAAACATTTGATCCTTATTACTTTTGTCAGCACTGTTTTTTGTCAACGCTATGTGCGATAATTGGTCCAGAATTGTCGTTTTGTTTTGTCTCGGAAGATATGTAGCGGAAATGATACTCATTTTGTCTTTTCCTCCATTGTTTGTTACCCCCTATATGTACTATAATATACTTATTGCCAAAATGTCGTCATAAATAATGAGGTAGACAGCTAAGTAACCAATATATAAAAGTAGTAATTAAATTCAAAGGGCAAATTCAAATTGCTAATGTCACAAATCGTAAATAACAAAAACACTTCTACAGATAAATGTGTGATGATCACAGCAGTTTGTGAATAGAATCCCAAATGTATGGGGATGTTTCGAAGGCACACTTCATCAGGCGAACTAACGAAGAGGGGGTGGCGGTGTACGTGACGATAATTCAGTCCCGCGAGACCCCTTTGTGCAATCAGTGCGGTTTCTTGGACCTCAAACACCCCATTTTTTTCAGACATTTTTCTTTCTTGACTTCCTATAAATGCTTGGTATTGGATTTATAGTTAACAAGAAAGAATAATAAAACTAGGAAGGTTTTATAATTTATAACGCGGAGAAAAAGCAAAATCCTTTGCATCAGTGAGCGTTTGAATAAAAATAAAACTAAATAGCTATTCATTGTCTACACGGTCTGTAAATAAAAGCTTTGCTAAAGCCTCCTCAATGAGAGATGGGTATTGTCTGAAATAAAACTACAGCCTTAGTATACTAAATTGTTGCTAAGGTTGTCTAGATCTTCGTTCGGCATCGCAATGGTCCCCGAGCTAATATCTCAGCGGTACCGTATTGTCCTGCCTCGGACTCCGTCACATCGCGACTTTCTGAGCCTTTTTCGAAATAATAAGCCATGTAATTGGGATTTATATCCCTTTTACGATGATTAAATGGCGAACTCTCTTATTTAAGCTCGCAACGTAATACATTGCCTCGGAAACATTAATGATGAGATTTGTAATCAACTGTAATTAGTTCTGCGTATGGACGCTCAAGTGTCTGGACATCGAAAAACGTTATTCTTCAACAAATATTATGGTATCCACTATCTCTTTGTAGTTGGTAAACAGCAATACAATTAAGTAAAGTTGTATTGCACGATATTTCTTCGCGAGGACGTACTAAATAAGAACCTTCTCATTAGCTAGCGTGGTGATTTAAGCAACAAGGTTAAGTGAGGTGAGCGCAGAAATAAATAACTTTCTTAGTGAGGATTTTTGGGAGTAGCCACATACAGTTCAACTAGAATATTTAATGTGCTCTCTAGACATGAGCTTCAACATATATGATATTTTGACCTTTAAGTGAATGTTATTGTGTTATTAATCATGTCTCGTTGGATACTTTTTCTGCTTCTCTCTTTTTCTTTCCTTTTTATCCTATCTGAATCTTGTAAGATATTACGCTTTAGCTCTAAGCTATTAGCTATAGAGAAATGCTTATATTATATCCAAAGAGACAACTTTGGATAGTCAAAGACCACTCAATATGAGATTGTGATTTCATCTTAGAAAAGGCTGTTGTATCAATGGGAGCGATCGTTGTGGGTACATATAGAAAGCAATAGACATATATATAGCAAGAAAACACTGATAGTAAACTGTACTAACAAGGGGGCATTTAAGTTAGCCCTCGACTCCGATCAGTTAGCCTCACCACAAGACTGCTCTAATCTTACAATTTCACAGAGAATCGTAGAAAGCTTTTCCGGCTGAACTAGATAGTTGAGGTGGAAACAAAGACTGTAACATTACTTACAACACTTTTTCCAAATGAGGTAAGTGAATCAGTTCTGAGTCTGGTCGGGACGCGGTGGCCGGGACTTCGTAGCCGTCAATTAGACACATGGGAGATTTATATGGCTATCTATCTTGCTCCTTGTACAGACCCAACCGGGCCAACGGAAATTGTTTTTCAAAGGATCGTTTTGAACAATGTTGCTTTAAAAATAGACTTTGGAGGTAAAGCGATATAAATGGTGTGTTTTCATAAAACAAATGACGATACAGGATGTTATTGTTTTTACTGATTTATGCTCGTGAGGACAAAGAATAAGTTCTCTCATTTCTAGTGGTAGCGATTTATGGAAATTAACAAAAAACAAGATTGTTGGTTGCTGACTTACGTCACAATCTCTGGACGAAGCTTTAATCAAGGGAATGTGTAAGGAAAGCATAAAGCATCTGTAACGAAGTAATGCAATCAACATGACTCGGGATGTATTAATTACATTTCGTTTGTTTTCGTTCCCGTTTTTTATGTATGAGGAGCTGATTTTATGCGACGTTTCTCTGTACATGTTTGTTTATTTCAGATGGGAACGACGAAAATATATCTAGAGGGAGTATTTTTGTAAGAAAAACGTACCAATCTCTGTGAAAATAATTGCAAAGCTTCGTTACTACCAAGATTTAAGTCGGTGAGATGTCGATTTTGATCGATTTTTTATAAGGTGGTTTATTTATGAATTGGTTTCAGGTTGTGAAATGTAAATTAAATTATATTATTTTGGGACTCAAATTTTATATAATGTGTGATCTGAGTTCTTTTCGTACATATAACTAACATTACATGACTTTGATAAAATGAGGCTTGGACCAAAGTACTGTTACTGTAACAAAACTGCTTACAAAATGTAAACCTTACTAACCGAATAAGTATGCCTGAGAAGTATTGCAACAGATAATTTCCTTACATCTGATGCATTATGCAATTATCGAAAAGAACTGCAAATGCCACCGAAGCGTACTAAACCGACGATTAACGCCCGTTTAACCTCAACTTACGCATATCTTTTTGCGATAAACTGCAGATTAATTACCTTTTTATCTTTGTTACTTTGCGTCAATACTCCTTGGAAGCTACCGCAACTATGGTATGAGTAAGAGAGATGCCGCTCTACGCAATGTTATTCTGTCACACTTCCACAAAAGCATTGATATAACTTTAAGCGGTAGTGGTAGGCCTACTGCTCACCCTATAATAAATTAAACGACCCAGTACCAGATTAAAACTGTTTATTCAGATAGCGAAACACGAGAAAATTAAACGTGGAGACAAAAATTAAAGCGATCAGTCGAACGCTTTAGTTAATGAGTAAATATAATCTGTGGAAAAAAACGTGAGGGGAATTAATTAAGCAAGTGTATGTTTGTGTTCTGATAGCGGTCGGTTTGGCTGATATTGGCTTTTTATATTTGGGAAATGTATTTTTGGAATCGTTGTATAGGAAGACTGAGATTTTTGTCAAGTTTTTTTTAATTGCTTACCGCGTGGTTTGGTGCTATGTGCCACAAGACAGAGATGCGAGGCCTTTGACCAGCAGTAGGAAACAATGAGCAAATAAAGAAGAGGAGATTTCAAAAGAAGTTTGGGTGCATGAATATTTAACATACAAGTCTGACGTCCGACAAGGTTACGTATGTGAAACATTCATAATTAACTCAAAATTAAGTCGAAGCTTCTTAATCCGTCTTACAACGATCAATAATGCTTGTGATGTTGAGAGTCAGTTTTATTTTCTTGTCAACATTCAATATTACTGAAAGACGCCAATTAAACCTTCACTTAAGCGCATTACGTCACTCGTTAAAGTTACTCTACACTTAACCTAAATGATCTTTTATGATAGTACTAAAAGCAATGTCCTAGACACAACATAAAAGTCGTTATCCAAGTCACGGTAAACTAAGGCCAATATTGTAACAAATCGAGGAACTATGAGGTGTAACCTCGGTGTTGGCTCCAACTACTTTCGTTACGTTTTATTAACAGCAATAAACTTGGGTTCATTAGATTTTTTTTTTATTTTCTGCGTAGTAAAACGGATCTCCTCACGTACGGAGTTCATACTTCATTCAGCTCGTAAAAGGCAGGTCGGGAATTGCTCGAATTTATTCACGAACTTGCGCGCCGCGTTCTCCGCCTGCGAGTGTGAACTGACCTTTATGAGATGACGTCACTTCGCATTTTCAGTTCATAGAATACTTTTTAAATGTCAAGGCATGTTTTCATTAAGTTTGAAGAATTTGGAACTTGTTTTTTTAGTGTTAATTAAACTGTTTTCTGACCTTTAAGGTTTTTAAAAACGAAATTAATTTATTCTCGATTTAATATCGGCAGCCTCAAAAGAAAACTACAACATGAAATGATAACCTAAATTCTTTTCGTATTTCGTAAACTCAAGCATTTCGTACGCAAATTTAATAAATAAGCAATTTGTTGCAATTTGTCGCAATTTGTCGCAATTTTGTTCTGTATTGGTACAAATATCATTATGGATGGTACATTGCGTAGATGTTCGATATCTTCGCAATGAATATACCTTTGCTTACTTTTAATATTGAGACACGTCATTTTACATTTTTTTATTGTATTACAGCATTTTGCCTATCATTTATAACTGCAGCAAGATTAATATTTCTTAAAATGCAATATAAATACACGAAGAGCATCTTATTACCTGTTTCTTTAGCTTCATCCTGTACATAAGAAGCTCAAATCGGATTATAAACATAAAAGAGTTTTATGCTGATTATCTACCACTAAACCAGTCAGATTGGCTAATAAAGAGCTCTGTACGGCTTCACCATGAAAGGAATGATCTATTTAATTAATATGATAATTTCATTCCTTTTTATGTGCCGACATTATCACTCAAGCAGACTGAACTATCTTCAGTTATTAGAGTCGGAAAGATTTGTATCATCATTCATATTTATTACTATTCTCCATATATATAGGTGCTCCGAAATCTTGGTTTCGTTATGTGTAAAGTCAGTTTAAATACAAAACGCGAATTAAATCCTATTTTGGTATGTCTTTTCATGTGCCTTTACTTACTACTATCCAACTACCACCTACTCCATTCGTTAAGGCACTTAAAAAGGTATTTTTAAGTGCCAGAACGAATGGAGTATTGATTGAATTACTTATTTTAGGTGCCATTTATATGACTTGCCATAATTCTTTATGTATTATTGATATTCTATGAATTGTGATTTTTTTGATCCAAAAGAAATCTCTTTAATATTCTCAGCCACCTGCCAATCAAATTCATTTCATGAACGTTCAAAATTAAAACATAACATAGAGGGCTCATTGTTTGAGTTCTAAAAGCGAGTCTCGAATGAAAGGACAAAACTTATCCTTCACTCAGTGAAGCTTGGCGGCGAAATGTGCAGGGGAACTACTGTCACCTCCTGACGTACGACTGTTGTACGTGTGGGAGCGAGAGAGCACTCTACACCGAATAGAGCGTCGTCTCTTTCCCACACTTGCAACAGTGATACTGTAATAGTTGTTGGTAGGATCCCAGCTTCCACACAGAGATTATACGAGGATATGATTAACATAAAGTTAGATGGAAAGTTTCCATTCATTTACTGAAGCGGTGGAAAAATGAAACGTTGATGACTGACCAGTTTCATGTAACTTTTGGTACTAGTTTACGTTTAATATTGTGTGCATTCCGTTGCTTATCTGATACTTGTCCATGACTGATATAGGTGCTACTGTTTTCAGTAAATTCATGTTCAACTGACTCCAGATACCTCAGATCTTCGCAATGAATGAACGGATTTAGTTTTTTAGCCATTTAACGTAACTGGCTGTCATTTAGTCCCATAAAAAATCTTCAAGTTTCAAACAGAAGGACTCGTTATAACATAATATAGATGGTGGACCAACTGTATCAAGCTTACAACCTTTGTTCGTTCAACTTGTAGCTTATAATAAATTGAATAGTCATGTATGAAATCTTTGTTCATAAAATATGCTGTAACAATAATCAGTTTTAAAAGAGATAACGATAACAATGTTCTTGTTTATTTAAACTTCGAGTACTTCATGATCCCCAATCACAAACATGATAAACGCCTAACAACAACTCAGCCAACGACGGTTGAGGAATAAAAGAATCCTTCGATTCTCCTCATCGGTTATTGTATACCATAAATATATTCCACACAATGTGTTCGTATTTTTTCTATAACAATACCGCAATACTTACACAGAGATATTGCGAACTTCTGTCCGATCATAATCCAATCGTCGAATAATGAAAGTTTGTTTCTTTCAACGAGTTCCATCCCTAAATACGCTTTTATTTGTGAGATTTTATTGAAGGGCGACTCGAAAAGAGCGTTCTTACAATATTCAGACGCGGCTTTGCTTACGATTTGTGACTTTCCTCCAACAATAGGCATCTGATTTATCGCTCGTCGATGTAACATCGCTCCTTTTTAGGAAAACGCCTACACGGGACCGATTCGATATTGAACGGCAACATATTGTCACGTTACTGAAGGAAAGTATTGTCGTCAATAAATTATACGAGTGCTTGATTGTGTTCGTGAATATGTATGAGTTTTGTGTTCACACTTACTAAAACCATACAAGTTTCATTGAACGACAAGTGTTGTTTTAATTTTTTTAAAGTTTAGATGAAACAGATGATGCCAGATGTTGCTGTGCTTAGTCCGAAAAGCGAGATCGTATAGCTAAAGTACTGATGATTATAGTTATTAAGTTTTAAGATGTCGAAATTATTTAAATATCCTCTATTCACGTTAAAACGTTAAAACTTGCTTTAAGGATATTAGTAAAAGACCAGATTTTCGTACCTTATGAAGTTTCCTTAAAATTATTGAAGAACTTTCGGTGTCATGTCACGAGTATAGAATATTTTAGGGCTTTTTATAAACAAATCACCTTCGCTTCTCAATTTAAAGAAGATTTCTTCCTATATTTTTGACATTTTCCTAAGGCCCATTAAAATACTTGCAGACTGCATGCAGAGTGCCTAACCATGAATAATTTAGTGAAGACGCGTCTTTATTCGTCGCGAGCAAATCTTTGAATTATAAAGTGGAGTGAGGTGGGACATTTGGGGGAACTCAACGCCATCTGGCGGGGCTGGTTCGAGTTAACAAGTTACATTCATACATATTAACTTAGAGACGATGTTATTCCATATTCATGCGAGAATTGTGAGGAAGATGCTGAATCGAGATTTTTGTGTGATTATTGTCTTAAATATCGAGATTAGAAGAGTATTAAGTGCATTTTTTTGGCTAGTTCAATTTTGGGAAAAAGTGTTTAATTGAATTTGCGAGAAGGGGAAAAATGGGTTTTAAAGATTAAAAAGTAAGCGAAAATTTTAATTGGATTATTCAACCTAAATAGTTCACTAGCGCCGAAACAGAACTCTGTAAGTTGAATGATGTTGACAAACTGTGTGACATCATCGTGATTTTTCCTGGATCATAATATACTCGTGTGAGACGTTTCTTCAATATTTAATTTCTTTGTTCAACAACGCTAAGTTCATCTAAAATTCATATAAAATCTTTATAGAGTGAGTCTTGTTATTCATGAAACTCCTTTAGGGGCCAATCGTTAAGATTTCTGGGGACTATAAAACGTATGATCGGGAATAAAATGTTACGTCTTTTTTATTTGGTTTTTGGATGTGTTTAGGCATAGTTGTGATGTTGCGTGCAAAAGAAAGTAATGCTTAGCAATCATCGGTTATTTAACGATCCCAGATTTACGCAGTAGTTGTGTACTTTTATGTATTGTTTGTTTTAGTTTTAAACCATAAATATCTTGTATACATGTGTTGAGTTATTTCAGCAGAGTTATTCGAAAGCTACCCAAAATATCTATAAACTATACTGAGAAGATTTTATTTATTTTAAAACCACTCCACCAAAATGTATTGAAAAACTTTATTCTCTCAAAATGCAGACGTTTCCATTGATACGCAATCTATACAAGGAATCTCCGTGTGTCACCGAAATCCTTATTTCGAGCTCCGTTCAGACGGGCTTTATGTCTCGTTTCCTCACAAATCCGAAGATAACGGGCCCGTGTTGGCAGCCCCGCAGACACTAGACGACTATAAAACTCTGGACCGTACGATTACAAAGAAATTTTAAAAGAAATTTGCGTTCACTCGCTGTGAAATTGTATAGATCCCAATCATTCCGAATTACTTCGTTCTCGATCAAAAAGTTTGTGAATTTATTTAAATTATATAGGCGTTGAATTGGGGCGCCGAGGACATTGATGGTGTGGTGAAAATAAAAATTTTGTGACCTCTTTGATAAATGGGTTGATTTTATTTGCGAAATGGAATTCCAATAAGATGGATGAGTTGAAAAAAAATAGTATTTGAAAACCTGAGTTAAAGCTTTTGGTAGAAGGCAATAGACTTAATATAAAGGATCTACATTATTAGAAAGCTCGAGTGTTTTGACCTATTGGCATTGACTAAACCTGTGTAATACGTCTAAAGCGAATTCTCTTTTTAATATAAAGCTTCGAAAGTTTGAGTTTTTTTTTCAAGATGAATAGTGAAATGTCAGTGACTTGATGGTTTATCGATAAGTTAGCGAAGTTTGTCGTGGCCGCACTACAATATATTTCCAATAATTGCCGAAACTGCTGTTAGCATAATGGATTGAGCACCTGAGCCCGTAGATTGTTGGTATCTTGAACAAGAAATAATTGAATGGGAACCGTTATTTATTGGTGCAAATAGCTCGCGTTTCCTTCATTTATCTTATAAACCTGTGCAGATAAGAGCAAGTACAATTTCCTTGTCAAGGCCGAGAATACTAAGTATTTATTGATTTGGTACAATACTCCTGGCGAGATTGTTATTTTCAATGTGCCTTGGTGTAAATAAAATTGTCATCAGGAAAACAAAATCTTACTTGTTTTTCGTCTTCTTCTCGGGGTGCTAATGAAGATTTTTGTTAGTCTTGCACCCGCAAGCCATAAATCATATGAGAGTCCATTGATCTGGACAAATGCTAGCAGTTAGTAAAACTTAGCTGCAAAAACTGTTTATGGTTAATAGAAAAAAAAACTACTGACTCTACTTGCTCTAGCGATGTACTTGCATAATAAATACAATGTACAAGTGAATACGTAAATATAGCCCGATATTTTAATACCTATAGCTAAAAATCACCAATTCCTTTATAGTCAAGTTATATTTTATGTCATTTCAGATTAAGATACAGTTTAGTTGTCACGGAGATGCTGGCAAAGTTTTGTTGTTGGTGCACACTGCAATTTTAGTGGACGCGGGTCCTTGCTCGTGCTGAGTGCTTTTATCCAACTGATATTTGGTCCAAGTGGGAGCGGGAAGCGGAGACGTGCGCGAAATATTTCTTAGACATTTTGAGGAATAACAGTGCGAATAGTGTTTACAGTCATATTCAAATTGAAAATTAAAAGACTTTATTAAAGCTGATTGAATTGGTGTGAACTCGTGTTTCAAAAAAGAGTATTGTCGTATGAAAACTTTTGCATTTACTAATCAGAGTCAAAGACTACGAAAACACCGTTAAGTCAATTTCAGACATTTTCGTAAAACTGAGTGAGTGTTGTAGGTGGGTTGAGAAAAAAAAGCTGGTAAAGACCAAACTGATTATAAATAACAGGTAACGAAAGTCAACAGGAGAGAAGAGGGAAAGACCAATGGAGACGCAAATCGTATTGTAGAAGTAGTATCTTACCTTTTATCACTCGCCGTAAAATAAATCTAACTGTAAACCTTTACTACTTAGTACTTAGCTTAAATTATTAGGTTTTATTCCAAAGAGCCAAAAGTATGGAGCTAAATTAGAATAGCACTCAGATCGACATTTACTTACGACGTTGAAGATTGGAATTTTGGCTAACGCTGACGAGAAAAGAATCTTCAACCAATCAACTTTGAAAAAAAATCACGGAAAAAAAAATTTCACTGCAAAGCAACAAAATCTCGATCTTAATGATCCCTAAAAGCTAAGTTCTTCATTGCAACATAAAGCCAGCTAGTGTGGTCGTTATTTTAAAACACACTTAAAGCTAGGTCGTAACTTGCGCCACGCGTCAAGTTCAAGCTGTTAAGCCGATGTTACAACAGATTTGCCGCTTTCATCCAGCGCGGATGCGGGGGACAGCGTACACGCGGCACGAGCCGTCCCACCGAATTCCACTGATAACAAATGTGTGAATCGAACAGGATCCCTCCATTTTAAATCTATGAATTTAAAAAATCATTCAAGTGCGAGCCGGTATATTGAAACTGAGGGTTTTCTATGAATATGGAAGAAAAAGATCCGAAAAAATTGTCTCTCATAAAATTTTGCTTGGTGGTGGTATTTTTTGTTATTTGCCCTTTTAGCAACAATCGAAATAAAACATTCCTGAATATTGCATCTCTACAGCTATCATGGTTCATATTATTCTGCCTATTCACAGACGGAAAGAAAGCGGAGCCTTAGTAATACGGTTTTGTTTTTACAATTAGGTTACGGTACCCTAAAAACGATGACCTGATTCAACACTCAAACACCATCAACGTGATATTTTTAACGATCCACAGTTTACTAGAATATTTTACGCGTGCCGTTTTGATAGTTGATGATCGCATGTTTGTTTTACAAATTAGTTTCATATTTGTGACTAAACAAATATGATGGGACTGGATTGCTTTATGGGAATGATGAAATTCGTCAGTTTTAGGAGGTGTAGCTAAAATTTGGAAGAAAACTTAATAAAATACTACCCCTCATTTTATGCTCTACATTTTAATTCCTTGATGCAATTTAATGCAGTTTCGTAAGTGTCGTAAGAAAATTATCTTTTGTAATAGTTTAGGATTCACATGACTCATCTTGCACAGTAGGAAATACTACAACAACTATCAAAATAGTCTATAGAGGAAAACATGCAGCAGTAACAAGTCAGTAAATAAGACGAATAAAACCTGGACAAAATGCGACCCAGAGGTGTCGTTCAAGAACACCGTGCAAGATAACTGGCGAAACTTCCGTTCTTAGTCCAGGTTTTATATTCGTTCGTAATAAGAAAACCAGTCAAACTCCACTAAGTTTGGGACGCGTGACGTCATAAAGGAGGGATATTATCATTTACGATATTCTTACTACGGATAGTTTCGAGATTTAGGATGGTAACAAGAATTGACCAGACATGTGGTACACTTTTGGTAGGGAATATTTGGGCCTTACTTGAACTTTCGAAGATCTTGTATTTGTTCTTGTAATTTCTCACGGTGAACCTCATGAAGTTCAGGAAGTGAAACGACGCAATACATGTTGTACCGAAGCGTCTCTATCCAAAGTATCCGATATCGTAAGAAGGTGATGATTTGTCAGTGTATAAATATATCTAAACAAGAAAGCAGAAGAGAACACCTCACAATAAAACCCTCAATTCCCAGTAAGCACCTAATCCTATGGACAATGATTCCGAGGCGGGCACAACTAAGAGTTTTTTCTCATAACTCAAAATGAGATCATAACGTCGCAAATCTCAGGAGGCTTTAAAGAATAACAAAAGGAAAAAGCTCAAAATTATGTTGGCCGAGTAATTTTCGGGGCGAGCCACGCAGAATGGTTCCTACGGGACCCTCATTGGGGACCCCTTGCGATTATGTAGCGGTTTTATAAGCTTGTTATGTTTTACGACCAAAATATAATGTTTACGTATACCTCGGTTCGCGGACAGAATGAGTGGACATGGGTATATTTATTAAAATTTTCTCAATATAAATATTAACGACGTTACAACGGGTGGTCTTTATTGCTGACGATGTGTTTCTGTTATGAAGGCTCCCTGAATTTTTAATGTCGTGTGTGAATTGGACTAAAGTATTCATATAAGTTTTTTTGGTCCGTTTTCGGTTTTCTGCTTTTTCGTTATCGATGCAATTCAGATTGGATTGTTTAAAGTCAATACATTAATTAATTTACGGAAAAGTAGGATTATAGGTATTGAAAGCTTAATGTTATGTTATATTTAAATTTAAATGAGGGAATTAACGCGAATACCTCGTAATTATTATAAATGCATTAATAGGTACTAAAAATTAATTTACGAATAAATAATTAATATTTTGTGCATAATACTTCTAATACTTAAATGGAACTGACAATATTACATCAATAATTATCTTCAATTTAATCGATTTTAGTTTTTCACTTTGTCAGTGTTCAAATGGAATATAGATATTCATCGTAAAACATTCCAATCAATTCAAAAGTTACGCAAAGGCACACCTTTGATCATACAAAAACATTTATTCTGCAGACGAACTTGTTGTTGTAGTCAGGCTTTAAGTAAAGCGAATGACCTTCAGATTTATTTCTGAAGATAAAACCTAAGTTAACTTTGCAAACAGTTGTTACAGACCAATCAAGCGAAGAGCTTTTTAAAATTAAAAAGTGTGGCAGTTGTGGGTTCTATTCAGTGCACTGCGTCCAAGGCGAGTACTAACTTTTTATTTACTGGAGTGCTTTCCTATTAACCACTGTAGGTAATTTCTTTGAAAGTCTTTTCAACTAAGCTCCTAATTTACTGGCGGTTAGTTAAAGACCTTAATGTATGTGACGTCATGATCTTCTACGAAGCACTAAACTGATCAAATAAAGAGCTAAGTAAGTTTCTAAGTATTTTTACTTTTGTAGTTAATAATGGCTATTGAGTGCTTTGTAGATTGATTAGATTATATAGAAAATGATTTAAGATGGCGGATTCCAATATGGCCGACTTACTTATTTAAGAGATGGTATTAGTACTGTGGTAATGATCATTAGATCACATTGTTTTAATACATACGTTTTCAAATCAAATATGTAATTTTATAGTAATCATAAAAATTACTTTCGTGTCTCAATTCATTTAAATGTAATGTAGTAACAAATTCTTGATACTTTGACCGTCACTTGGCTAGTTATTTTTCTTCATTATCTCAAAAATAACTATATCCTCTATCTCAAAATTCGTAAGGCTCCGTATCGTTGTCAAACTACCAAAAAAAACCGTAATAAGGATATGAAAGAACTTTTTTAATAACACAAATGATATCTGATTGCTTATTGCCGACAAGAACTGTCAATTTATTTGGCATTTCTCCTAAATTATGGTTCTCCATTGTTTTCTGTCACATTGATAAATTGACATTTTCATTTGTCGTAAATTATTGTTATTTTTGGATTATGTACGAACAGTACGTTTGTTATCTAAAATTGACAGAGCCCTGTCTAATCAATCATATTGTTGCGATTGACGTTTTTCGATGAAAGTTGTTAGCTGCTGAAGTAACACGAACTTACCTGATTTATTTCTAAATAATGCCTTTTCATAAAGCTTGGATAAAAATAGATTTTCTTGTACAAAATAAATTAGTATTTTTTTTTTAATCTTAAGTAATAAACTTAGGATTCAATGAAACCAGTCCCTATTTATATCTATATATATACAAATAAATATCTTATATAACAGTAAAAAGTTAACCCGCACAACTTTTAAACGGCTCAACCGAATTTTATCAAACATATGTATTGTCTAAAAACCAAAACCTTCAATATAAACTAAATTAAAATTTCTTAATCCGTCCAGGAGTTATAATCGCACAGATAAACAGATAGACATACAACTCAAACCTATAAAAGCTTTAAGCGTCGTCGGGGGCTAAAAATAAATTCTTCGGATATTAAACCATTACCTATTTCAATGAGAGTTAGATTAACGAACAATTTGTTTCTACCTTCCTGCAATTTACAATTTCATCCGATAGTTATTAAACCTCTCACCTACAAAATACTCAATTAAACCAAAAGAATGGCCGCCTCTGTGGCTATTCATGAGTGCAATGTACATTTAGCATGGCAACACAGGCAAATAAACAGTACCTCTGTCGCATAAACTCCGCAGCAACGATGCGTTGGCTTGAGACGGTCGGCTGGTCACACCCAGTGTTGCTACACTTGCTACTCGCAATAGCATGAATTAGGGATTTGGAGTGGAAGGAATTTAAGAGGCAAGGAACGTTAGACCAAAGTTATTCTATGAATCTTCGAAATAGATAAGTTTATTAAATATTAGTGCGCTGAAGGTAAAAATTTATACACTAAATTGATCATAAAGTTTGTAACATCTCGATCAAAATTTTTAATTATTAAAGTGTATTGAATACAATTTTATTGTGATTGAATATTACAAAGTCAAGTCAAAAATAAACGCATTGAAATATTCATCCATTAGGTTTACAAAAACATTCTTATTCGCTTTCCTAATTAATCGAATATGGAACAATCTTTTTTAATTGGATTGCTTTTGTTTCGAACATATTGCATTCAATTTCACTTAACAGAAACTGATATCTGGCAACACCAGTCACAAAGTTCGGCATTTAATTTATAGGACGTGGGAAAATATTTGTTAGCGTTGCTTGAATATTTGTGTTCAAAATACGATTCTGTAGTGCTAAAAAAGTGAGGCTATTTACTTTAGCGAGCACAATATAAACAGATGTGATGTATTTAACTGTTTTTGACCTGTAGAAAAGTCTAATACCTAGGTTAGGAGTTTAATAACGTTATCCTTATAAGAAAAATATATTGTTCTAAAACACATCTTAAGTAAGTCTTGGAGTTTGTTGCAGAATTTATATTAGACTAAGTAGTAGCTATAATTTTAAACTTTTTCTTAGTTCTAAAGTTATGTTACTTCTTTGTTTCTGACTTAGGTGCTTTTAAGCATCGTAGGTTTACATTTAACTGCGTACAAGTGGTACCAAGTCTTGATAGTTAGAAACATTAAACTAGAAATTTTATGAGTTGCGCTGACTAACGCCAGTGTTGCAAATAAAAATAAAGTGATATATTATTGCGTTTAGTTTATTTATGATATTGTTACTATTATTTGAAAAAGTACTTATATAATGTTTAGTCGTGATTTATGCTTCACCTTTTTTTAAGTTATAAGGTTTTACATGGCAGAGGACCTTCTCGGAATTCTGATATATACCATGGCCGATGAATGAATGGAAATTGAAAAAAAATGGCACTATTCGTAATATTCTAAGAATTTTTCCAACACAGTGATTGGAAATTCAGTTCGGGGCGGAAAACTCACGGTCAATACAATAAATTTCCGATTATTGTGGTGGCAAAATGCTTAAGAGGATAGGAAAAGTTTTAAATATAATCCAATTGCCATTAATTCAACGGCTATTGTAAATAACAAACATGGTGCTGTAAAGTACCTGAAAGTTGAAAAAAGAAAATGAATAAACTAACCAAAACATTCTCAATTCAAATTCATATACCTAAATCTCCACATATGTTAACAGGATTAAATGAGTCTTGAACATGAAGGTTCAGCGTCTTGTTGTTGTCATCGAGTGCCTAAACTAGTTGTCCTGTTTGTGTTAGGTGAGCTGTGTTGACAGTTAACACGCCGCCGTGTCAACATGGCGTCGCTCGCGTTATTTGCGTGAACTGCTGATTGCAGGTGGGACAATAATTGTGTATGGGAGTTGTTATGCTGCTGTGATGAATGTGGATCTGGGTTAAATAGCTTCTGAGTTTTGGTTTTACATTATTTAAACTTTAGACTAACGTTTGTATTATGGTGCAAGATTAAAGGTTTCATGCAAATAGGCTTAACACAATGAAATCTGTAGTGAAAAAAATAAATTTATAGGTAGCCGAACCCAAATATTTTTGATTGTTGATGGGTACAACAAATTAATTACCTCAACAGCCGTTGTAAACTCAGATCTTTGTTACTTGTAACAGTTTCAACAGAAATTTCAACTGCATAGATATCACGGTTTATGAGTTACAGCCTGGTGACAAACAGACAGATAGACAGCGCATCCTTTGTAATACGATTCCGTCTTTACCGTTTTACTTTTCAGGTAAGGAACCCAAAAAATGATTATCCAATTCTGCCATCAAAAGCGCTTCGTAGAATGAGTACATTATGCAGTCATTCGAACAAGCCCTTAACATAACAATCAATACGAACAACCCATACCTTTGTTAGTTGAAACTTGAAAGCTGTATCGATGAGTTGACATCGCATAAATCTTTAAAGACTCACTCAGCTCGTATTATTAGAGTTCACAGACCATCTTCGAGACAGTCACAAGACTAGTTTGCGCGGTAATAGCGAGTCTGTAGAAACTGGAGTCAGCTGACATGTGTCACATTGAAGTAACGAGCGGGGAATGCGAACGGCGAAGCCACTGTGCTCCAACAAAACACTTCGGTGTAACGTAGGTTCCCTAGATTAGATGAACAAGTTAGTTCCGTGTTGGTTTGCATTGACTTATAGCGATGCTGAAGGCATTAAATCTAAGATATACGTACAGTCATGTTAAATGAATGTTTTATTGATGTACTGATTTAAACGGACTTTAGTTGTAATTAGATTTTGTGTTGCCTTTTTTGTTGGGTATGAGAAAATAGTTTTCTTGTAGCAGCTTCTGTTTTTTCTTTGAATGGACTAGGAAGTGAGATAATTAAATATCCGCTGTTATTCCTTCTTTCTACAAACTCTTGATAGAGTACACTGGCAAAATTTTCTGTAAATGATATGAGAATGCAAAACAGTTAGTTATCGTATATCTATCTCTAAAATTCGTGCTAAAAACACCTTCCGTTACCTAAAAATTGATCGCATTTGATTTTAAAACGTGTTATTCCAAGACTCCTATTTATAAAGCTTTCCACAGCATTCACTGAAAACTAAAACCAAGGAAACGTTTTACTACTTACGAATTCAATTCAGAGGTTACCAATGTTTGCACGAAATGTGACCTACATAGTGGAATACAAATGATATGAGGTAACGGCACCCGTTCTCGTCCGATATTAGAAATAACAAGTTGCAGCACGTATGGTGTAGCGCGGAGTACCGTGTTATGCTACGAGTACCTCATCAAATTAAAAAAAATGTGTTTATATAATAGTATAAGAAAAATATGAGGTATTTCAGTTTTAAATCGTTCGAATTGCAATAATTTAGTTAATAATTATGGTTAGTTGAGTATAATAATTGTAGAGAAGAGTGTCATAACAAATGACTGCTAAAGTCCTACTTAGAACTAACATCTCTCACTATTCTAAAACTGTACATGCATAGAGGTTATTATAAACCCAGTAATGGATAGGGGAAGAGCCCCCGTTAGGGTAACAAGTGATTCACGTGGAATATAGTGTATTTATTTGTAAGTATGTTGAAAGAAAATACTAGGAACAATACGTACTAAGCCAGAAGAGCCACATGAGTTATGTAACGTATAAAACTCGAAATAAAAGGCTTTAGTTCGAGTCTGTATTTTCACTTGGCAACACATAAACGAAGGCATGTAGAAGTGCTGTAGTAACGTTTACTGCCAAACGTTCCCGTCGTAAACCAACATTCGTACAAAGCCTGTAAAGAAACCGAGCCCAGATTCATGACAAATTAGCGCCGAAATTTCTAAAGTTTCACCCATTCAGTTTCGCTTAGCTCGCAACTAGCGGCAACTGGAGATGTGACATGGAAATAGGTCAAGAGGCCACATTCACTGTTGCACCACAGTAATTTGTACACCTCGCTATTCTGTCTGACTGTACATACGCTTGGCATACATTTTAATGTGAACGTGCGCTGTGACATAAAGGCGACGTATCTGCTAATCTACTCGTACATGCTTTTTATTCTGTAGTCTATTGAAACGGTTTTAAATTTCAAATGTAGAATGTGGGTGTAATGGCGGAACATGTATGAAAGTTATGAAATGTTTTTAATGGTAGGTTTGCCGACGATAAAAGTTTTTTAGTGTTATTTCTTCGAATTTATATAAAATAAACTTTAAAAATGTTTTTATTTCAGTATTTTTATAGAAAAACTATTTCAATAGGTTTACCCAACATTAGAATAAAAAATATATTGAAAACAGCGATATCGTAAAATGGATAAAATGATTTATGCGCATTTATTCCCCCAAATATTATAACGCAAATGCTATTTTGTCGATTTCCATTGGAATTTCCATCTCCCTGTCAAAGATACGGCTTTATGTTGGCCCGGAGTTGGAGAATGCATTTTCTCGTGGGGTAAGAGGTCAATAAGCGTTAGGGGAAAGTTTCCGCGAACCCCTTACAACTGTCAACGCGAGTTATTCACCCTACGTCAACTGGGGTTAAAAAGTTATCGCCGCAGCTCAATAGGAGAAAGTAATAGACGTCTATGGACTTATAGGTAAAGTTAAAAGTTTTACTGGATATACAAAAATGTTTGGTGGCTTGGCCATCCGGTTTCCCTGGGGAAGGAAGTAAATCTCGGATGTCAGAGGATAGTTTCCTATCAACCACTGTGAATGGGTTCCCAAGTTAAAATTAAGTTTCGAAGTTTTCTTCAATCTTATTGCCTTGCCTAAAAAAACTATTGGGGTTAAGTATAAGTAGACTAACATAAGATGCCTTATGTCTGTTACTATGAACTTACAGTATTTGTTAGAATTTTCAGATCTTTAACAGCCTTGCTGATTTATATTTGAAAAACGTTTTTTGTCATGACGTATTAAAATTTGTATTGTAAAAGTTATCTTATCATTTTTTATTAATTACCTCGTTTATATGTTTTTGGATTATATTTTTTTTTATTAAATACCTATAGATCATATATACCTACTTTCAATGGTAGACCTAATAAAATTTCACGATGGTACAATACAAACATACGCTCACACATACATAGTATGTTAAAGTTAATATGGGTATCCATTTCCGCGCGGTCGTAAACTCGTTGCGATAAAATGCTAAAAGGATTATTAAACAGCTGCTAATTACGATGGATATAAATAGTAATATCAAGGTATTATCTAACATGAATATAGAGGATTATCATTATTACTTATACTCTAACTGGGTGACCTATATTGATTTTCAACAGACTTTTTCGTTGATGCTTGAATTTCATCTGACGTAAAACACCCCAAAGTTCGGCTTAGTTGTTTTTATTTCAAGTCGGTTGTATGTTTTTGTTGCTAAAAATATTACAATATGTATGTATTTCAAATTTCTGCTTCTACGCAATAAGTAGTTAGGGTGGGGTATTAGAAATGTTATTGAAATATTTTCATATTACAACGCGCTAATGGGGCTTAGCTTTTGAATTCGAGTATTAAGACTTATTTTACCTATTCCGTCAATCCAGGCATTTAAAATCAATTGTGTAATATAAAAGTGTGATAAACAAGCGATGTACACTCAGTGAGGCTTTGTTAAGTAATTGCAATTACTTGAAAGGCAGCAATATTTTATATGTGCAGACAGTATTGTCGGATTTACAACGAAGTGTCGACTTTAATAATATAGTGTTGTTTGAATATGCTATGTCCACTTTAGTTGATGGCATAAGGCAGCCTTGTCAGGATATACGAGGCGCATTAGGAGCTATTGTGACGTACACCCTACATTAAATTGTGTATGGAAATGTGTTAAATGTAATTTATTTAAGTTCTGACAGTTGTTAGCATTGTTGAGGAGTTACAGAACGCTTCGAGTATTAGTTAATGTGTTAACAGTTATTAAGTGAACCGTTTATTACATGGGCTACAAATATTTGTTCGATACGGAATCTATGAAGTGAGACATACTCGAGACGTACTCGTGACATTGCCGATTCCGTACAAAGAGATCTACAAAATGTACGACCTTACCAGTCCTTGCTTAACCTCAATTTTAAGGTTTATTACTTATTAAATAATGCTTAAACTATGTATTTGTTAATAATTAAAATTGAAACTGAAATTCATCATCTGTGGTAATTTTGTGTAGCTATCATGTTTTATAAGTTACAGCCTGGCGATAAGACTGACGGACAAAAACGTTGTTTACGTTATTGCTGAATACAAAATTATTGGGATATAAGAAAGCTGTGTTGCTGTAATCTGATCGGAACTTAATGCATCTTTACAACAACGATTGAACAGGTTTGTCCACTCTAGATACTGCAATACAACAAATGTCGCTATTTCCCATTTACATTATCCTATTCCGATAACAATGGCAATGTTTATTCGACTGATAATGGGCACTATCTATTGATTTCCAGTTTGCTCGCAATCGTTGCTCTTAAATCGGTAACAGTTGAGCCCGTAGCTAATTAGCGGTGCGGGCTCCAGCCAATAGGCCGAGCAGGGGAATCCAGGTTTCAATGCTAGTTAATTGTAGAACACAGGCTATTGCCGCCCCATAAATCTCCGTCGACTTAACGTCGGGACCGTGAAATATTAACCGCACGCCCGTTTTGACGCCCCGCGCGCACTACACTAAATAAATAATAATATATCGCTGGAAGAGCTTGCTGTAAATATTTTTATACACTCGCGCGTTGATTAAGAAACTTTTTGTTTTATTATCGGTGCACATTAATTTTATCTCTGTGTATTCGCCGCAATTGATCGGATGTCTACTTCTAAAGAGTTTTATGAATAAGGTTTTATATTTTTTTTATGTGATTTTGCTGAATATCTATTCTGGTATTAGATCTCTCTATTTAATCTGTAAAATATGTTGAAAGGGTCAGTCAATCTATGGTGTGAGTCTCTTTAAGAAATAATTCTGTAGTGTATGTTTGTTTAGACAAGATGTTTGTTTGTAAATGTTTATATAACACAGAGAACTTATCTAGTGGAAGCCTTATCGCTCAGTGACCGTTTCGTACAAAACGACTCATATTTTTGTACTTAAAACGATCGTAACAAAAGATTACAGATTATGATATAAGTATGATAAAAAATAATCTATACCCATATAGATAATGCAAATGGCAATATTTTTGCTTTATGACGTATGAAATAATTTATTTGTATGTTGAAATATATGAGATAATACAATCAGTGTTACCTATGTTTAAAAAATAGATAAATAATAAATATAAATAGGTAGATTTCCTATCTTTTAAAGGGATGATTGTGCGCTATTTTTAATTCGCTTACTCATATATATGCTTGATTTAAGGTTAACTAGTATTTTTTCCCGGCTCCGCTCACATGGTATCGGTACAGCTGCATAAGAAACTTTCTTGAATGCAGTCCGTTCAGAGGTTTAGGCGTGAAAGTTAAAAAATACTAGCCTGGGTACAGCCTTCTTCCCAAATCGGAAGATTTGTGCATTGATCATCACGCTAGCTAGCTGCGGATTAGGAGTCTCAGATTCCAATATTAAATTTGGAATCTAGGTTTTGCCTTTTACAGTTTGTCACTAATGTTTTAAAATGATTAAGAAAGTACATATCCCGGCAACCTCGTCCAAAGGAGAGCACCTACCAAGTGACGGCATTGATAGCTTGTGGTTGAGGTCATCACGCCTAACCCACTGTGCGCGACATGTCATGGCTTCGATCCTCGCTTAGAGTTTGTGTTATCCACGAATGCTTTTTCTGAGTCTTTGTGCATGTGAATTATATGTTTGTAAAACCCCCCGCGGCCCACGTATTAAATTCATTAGTCCGGGAGAGTTTTCTTTTTAATCTCCGCAAGCCTACCACGGCAACCATCAGGAAAGTCACTTTTTGGGTCAATATAAAAAAACAGTGATCTCTGTTACCTATATATTTTTAATGAATCGAGGAATACCTCATGGACAGTGACGTATGGAGAAATAGCTTTTAGACTTAGATTCGTGTCCTACGATAAAAAAAGAAAAAGTGGCAAACAAACCAACATTTATTTAATAATATTAGTTGGGATGATGATAATGATGCGCGTAATTATTGTATCTATATAGATAAAGAGTCATGATGATTCGCAAATTCGTCTAGATATTTAAAAGATATAGCCAACCATGAATACCTAAACGAATGGATAAGCTTGCAATGCGACAAATAGTTATATAATTCCCTTTGCCACTTCTAGTTATTAGAAATTAACTCTGTGTTCTCAAATTATGACTCTACTATGCATACGGTGGTACGCGGGAGGGGTGGTTTTGCATCAATCAAGGAATTAGGACGCTAATCTCATTTACGTCCGCTTACTGCTGACTCCCTCACGACAGTGCGTGAACATTTGCAATGATAATCATGCGATACGCATCGTTACGTTAAAAATTACGCCTTTTACATATAAATGTAGATAGAGATATCGCACACATCCGCCAAAGGCGTCCCGATATAATGGATTAATTTTAACTCTTGGTCAGTGATGGTAGTTTAGTTGGTAAATCGTATAGAAATGCACTATACGGGGCTAAGAATCGAGGTTTTGATTCCATTCTTAAAATAAAATTTTAATTGGAACTAGGAATTATTTGCTTCGCAACGCTTTCTTTCTGTTGTCTAATAGAGATGTAGTATTTGTTCGTTATGGCCATGTGAGCGTCATGTGTTGCTACCCTAAAAGTCTGAAGATATGTGGATGAGCCGATTAATTATATCATGCAATCTGAAGTACATGATATATTGATAATTTTAAAATTTCACAGTCATTATGCGTCATGGCAATTTTTATTTTTAGGTATTCCGATATTTGTAATAAAACATACTTACCTAAAATTAAGCATACAATTTGGGCCTATGGAATAAAACTAGTTCATCTAAGAAAATCTGACTCCAATGATATTATAGGCTTCTTTGCTTAAATTAAACATTTATAAGATTGCTTATGGAGATGAGACCCAGTATAAAATGCACGTATCTGCATGTCACTGCTCATGAAACAGAAACTGAATTACTTAATTCAATGACCAACATAAACTGGAACAGAGCCAATGGACAGAGAAAAGGAGAGACGGAAGAAATACCTTTGTCCTATGGTAAGACCCTAAATTTATTAAGCCAAAAAAGAAATCCTTTTGTGCTACTTCATAACCCTTATCACTTTAGTTTACTTACTCATCTTTAGTTGTTACCGAAACTATAAGCACTTCTTTGTAATAAGAACTTCGTGGATAGCCGAGCTCTATAGGTTACCGCGCCAAACCTGCAGTACACTTTGTCGGCTACTTGATCCCCGCTTAGGACAAGTGTTTGCTTGATCCACGGACGCTTGTTCTGAGTCTTGGTGTCTTTGTGGACGTGGCTTGAATGTTCATGAAACCCGCGCCACTAAAATGAAAGCTCTTTGTGCGGCCTTCATAAAAAAAACCTGAAGGATTTTTATTTTGATGGTAAAAGGTCTAAAAATCTAATTTTGAACCGTTCTTTGGCTTTGGTTTGTTAGTAACATGATTCGGAAAGAAGGGGAAAAATATAGTTCCTAAGGAATTGGTGATTTTGTCCAGTTTCGCTACTGGCTATAACTTACACCAAGTCTATAAAAGTGACGAGTGCCCGAGTGATATATGGGTGAGGATACGAAACGATCCATACGTTTAGTTTTTACGGTGCCTCCAGCCCATGATGGATGGTCGTGACATTGACCCAAATCGATTACCGGACTCTACTGAAACTAATACTTTCTTTGTCCCGCTAATCATTTATTATTTTAGTTATCATGATTGGTTTTCATGGTATCGAATATTTTCTAAAACGGACGGCGTGATGGTGGTTTTGACTTAAGATTGTCTAGCATTGGACTGATATCAGTGAGCAGAAACCAAAGTTATTTAAATACTTGAAGTTGGTGAGATAGCTACGTAGGATAAATTGTGTAAGGAATGACGTCATGCAAATTTTACGTTATCAGATAAAAGAAAAATGCATATCCAGTGATATGACAACAAAGCTATTATATTATGTAACTGGTCAAGTACCCTACTGTTACACGGTCATTCCGTTTTTTTTTTGCCAGAAAGAAGTTAGATAAATAACTCTCAAGATAAACAAAAGTAAACAATATAATCTTTATAATCACAGTACAAAATAGCAATAGCCAAAAGGTTTTGCCCAAACACGCATTTAATTCGTGTAATATCTCACAAATGTTATCAATGAGATTAAGACCCAGAAATTCAGTATCGAAATTATCAGTGAACATTCTTATCAGCAATGTTGCATGCAGCAGTGTGCCATGACAAGACAGTAAATTGTACGTTAATTGAATATATACCTACGCTACTATTAATATCTGATTCAACAGAAGTGTCTAATAAATTTTTGTAAGGCTTATAATGCTTCAGGGTCACGTGTTAATCACGCAGATTTTTTTTGCATATTTTCAATTTAATTAATATTCTCTCACATCATGTTTAAAGTTTTTTCAAACCACCAAAATTCCGCTTTGGGTTGAGCGTAAGGGTGTGTTAGACTTTTACTGACTAAAACCCATCCATGTTCCACCCACCTTCTATTGCTCTTTGTGTACCAGGGCCGCGGTTATTCTTTCGGCAGTCCCGGTAGTGGTCTTTTCACCTTAGATTCAACAAGATTGTGTTCGAAACCACGTCAGATGCGACATGTGCGGTTGAAACTCTTGTACGAGGCTGTACGTCAACTATACAGAAAGGTGTTTGATACTTCGTCAGAGGTTACAGGTGCGGTTGAAACTCTTGTAGCTCTTGAGGCTGTACATCAAATATAAAAAAGAAGAGATGCGAGGCTTGAAGTGATACTAAGGGTTGTTCTCAGATTTCTCACGAATGTGTGACAATAAGTTATTTCTTTCCAAGAGTAATAACTTGAGGATGCTGGGCCACCTGATAATTTTCAGGGTGTGTTTAGACAAGGTGTCCGCGTGACCTGAACTTAAACATACGGTTGTCCATACAATACTGTCCACACGATAAGCAGCTTTCAACAGGCTTGCTGGGGTTTTCCCACATTAGCGAAAACGTTGATAACAGAATTAAAGATTGCGACTTCAAGTATCAATTAGAGATTTCAAAAATTCCATTGGCTCTTTGTTGAGAAATAAAGCTATTTCATTGATTGATTGATTCCATTGCTTTGGTTAATCTGTATTCTGGCAGAAGATTTCCGTTTTCAACAAGAAAATTAGCTTTGAAAAAATCGATGACGCGTTGTTTTTGACATTCTGTATTAGATCTGATTTAAACAATGACCTAAGTTTTAAGTCTAAATAAAACCTGTTTACATTCTAAAGGGCGGTGATACAAAGATTAGTTCGGATTACTCGATACCGGTACTTAGTAATCTTGCCATCCTGATCATCAAATATTACGTTGATGATAAGCATTGATAATTATAATCAAAGTACTGCCTACTTGTTTATATCTTAATGTTACCTTTGTGTAAGGGAAGAGAACAATTTTATCCCGGAAACCAACAGTCTCATCCGAAAACAGGTTTTTTCAAATATCTCAGAAGTTTTCATTACGAGATCGTTTATAAAATCTAATAGAGTTTTATTTTTAGCTGAATTTTTAACTGTAAGTACTTCTTAAACATAAATATTTAGAAGATTGGTGAAGATGATTACTGCCTGTTGGTCTAGTGGTTAGTGATCCTGACTGCTATATTGGGGGTCGTGAGTTTGATTCACACCCAGGACGAATGTTTATGTAATGAGCACGATTATTTGTTCTGTGTCTAGGTGTAATTTATGTATGTTATGTATTTAGAAATATATAAGTATGTTTATCAGTTGTTGAGACTAGATGGGCGTGTTCACTTACAGCTGAATCATAACCTATAAAAAAAGACGTTAATCGGACCAAAATAATACCGGCTAAATTGAGAAACTCCCCCTTTTGTCAGTCAGTTAAATAGTTTTAGCTATACGTATCTACATAATAATATATAGCTGCTGGCTGCAGGCCGACCTCGAAAATTTGAAAAAGGCCCCATGTTAACATAAAATCAGGATAAAAACTAATCTACTGTTAATCATGGTTATAAACTATCTTTGTGCCAAGTTTCGTCTTAATCTATTCCGTGGTTTTTGGGTGTACAACTTTCCCGTTAATTCGCCATTGCCTTAAAACGATCCAAAGATTTAACATTCGTGTTTTGTTTTTGGGTAAAGGCCCATTCTAAACATTCGACGATATTGGTCTTTTTCGTAAAGTCTCCTGTTATCTTTAGAAAGCACTTTTGTAATGAAATTGAGGGACAACGAGTGGAGTACTTAGAACAAAACGTTTCTAAGGCTTTAGTGCTCAAAGAAATAGAGATTGTGTCCTATTGAGTAGCATTTAACTGATTGAAAAATAAAATAATAGAGTTCTAACTGTGTAACGGTTTTCTGCCTGTATCTAATAGGAAAATTAAAAGAGTCGTAGAATAAAAAAGTTTAGCTATAAAGGTTCATGAGATACAGCCTGGTGACTAACGTATAGATGGAACGATAGCAGAGGTTTTTACTCTTTGGATATGCAACCCAAAAACTATCAAATTGTAATTTTACTTCTATAAGGTGACATAATTACTTCGTCCTCTAAAGATTGATAAATCAGTACTCTTAGTACATTATTATTTCTGTTCCACTGATACGCTTATCTTTTAAAATTACCTTCGCATGCATTTGCTCAATATTTTACCGTTCTAGAATTAGGTAATTCGGCTTTCGAAACCAGTGACTATCTGCGTTACACTAAATTATTCATCGGCATTAGACGCAAAGCCCGATCATGATAATGACACGACAGAACATAATCTCTAATCTAAACAGTCTCCTGCATGCCCGTACATCAGTAACAATGTACATTTCTGTTTAATTCCCAGCCAATGTTACTTTAACTACAACCCTACACTGACCACAAAATTTAACATCATTCGAAACTTGACATACAATTTCAGAGCTTATTTTGTAGGACTTAAGTTGCTTTATTTATCGTGGGTATCCTTCGGGGAAACTTCAGAACTTCATTAAGACGCTACGGTTTGCCTGCACCGGTCAAAGTTGGGCTCTCAGACATGCTCGAGCACCTTTAGATGCCGTCTTAATGTTGCTAACTAAAGATGTACCTAACCTCAAGCGCTTTCGTTATTTTATCTCCGAAAAGCTTAGTGAGTTACAACCGAGTCCACTTTCACGGCAGTTGTTAAGTATCGACACACTTTGGGGTAAAACTTAGTTATGTGTTACGACTTACGAGTGTTACAACTTATTTATGTCACCTACTACATTACTTATCTGATGTAGGTAAAGATGCAGACCTAAGAGTGTTCAAAAGAAATGACGTAGTTATAGAATGTGGAACAAAAATTAAAATCGACGAAACAATGTTTTCAACATAAAAGAATTGGTTAACAAAGCAACAGACTCGAACGAACATTTAGAACAATGAAAAATTTCACTCTACCCTTATCTCGTTATAATGAATACCTTCGAAGGATTCTTTTCGCATAGTTCTGATAAAGAGGAGCGTCGAAACTTCAAATTAAGATTCTTCGAGTTCCGCACAAGGGAATAAGATTAATGAAGGATGGCACCTGGGGGTCGCCGCCCCACTAACGATAGCGCCGGGTCAGAGGGGAAATAACTGTTAAAAATAATAAGCGGGAAATTCTCCTCATAGATATTCGGCTACACGACGACGCTTTCTTATAGATAGGAAAACGCGCCTCGGAAATGGATGATCTATATTATTTATCATACTCGTCAATTTTACCGTTCTGCATTCTGAGAATCCATGAGATAAATATTAAGGGGGTAAAGGAATATTCTAAGTAATAAACACGATACTGCTTTACTTGCACAATGTTCCTGGAGTCAACGGTTGATAGAATTAGGTACATTAAAATAACACCTCAATAACTTGAACACATTTTAGAAGTTTACAGTGAAGTTTTCTATTCAACGTCGCTATTCTGACGCATTAGAGCGTGCGTTAATAAGACAATATGTATGTATGTGTCGCAAACAATGAGAATAATAACAGCGCATAATGGCGAATGAGAAAATTGCTCGTTGGCTGCCACTAGCCTGAATATCACAATGAGACGAGACAACAATAGCCTAGGACCTATATCTCGAGTCTACACTAGCGAAATTAATGAAACAAAAACCGCTTTGGAAGTTGAACAGAGGGTGTACGCAAATTGGAGCCGAACGACTTTGTTATGGGGCATGGAAAGTTAATGTTACTTTCTTTGTCAGACGTAGACGCGCGCTTTTTATCCTATTTTCCAACAGCTGTATAAAGAAGAAAAGATCTAGAAATTCAGAGCGTCTTAATCAAAGAATCTGGATGAATAATTTCGACATGCTTCTAATTGGCAATACAGATAAAATTCTGTTATGATAAAATCAACGGACATCAAAACAACTTTTTGTTGTGTGGTTGATAAGCCTTTATGTCTCTTAGAAAGCATCATGACCAACGTATGTCTGTACCTACCTACCAGTAATTAAAGCTGAAAAATCTTCGTTTCGATATTGGCTGTTTTAGTTTTTATCTTTGTGATAATGATTGGATAACAAAGACGAATAGCACGTGACCAATAATACTCGTAAATAGGTATATGTTGGCATATAGTGCAGTAGGTACTAGGTAATAACATTGTTGATATGTATAGATGTATATGCACGGCCTTATTTAAAAATAAACGTCTTCAGCACTACGATATTAAATGCTTCTATCGCCGAGGGTTTCACAAACATTCAAGTCTCATGCAAAAAGACATCCCCAGACTCAGGACAAGCATTCGAAGATCACGAAAACGAGAATGTTTATCCTACGCGCGGATCGAATCCGCGACACGTCGCGCTTTATTTTGGGTTGGTCACCTCATCCACTCGGTTATCCGTGCTGTACCTGTAGGTTTAATCTACGATACTACGAATGTGACTTTTCCTATGTTACACCTATTTTTTTAATAATTCTATTTTTTTAAATTCTAAGACTCCACTGACAAATGATGAATAAAATCATTCTCAGGAAACTGGTACTCTATCCGTTAAATGTCCTTTCTCAATTATTTAAAGACACCCGTGACAAACGATAAAGGCAAATCCTTCAGGGGAAAACTTAGTTCGAATTAATATAGGAATCTTTAATAGCTAATCTGCAATGAACTATGCGTGATGATCGATGCTAAAATCCTTACCTATATGGGAAGAGGCAAGTTCGCGGCTGTGGATAAAATAAGCTGGTATTTTTTTATTGTATTCTAAAATCGAGGCAAATACATACGAGGTAAATAAGTGCACTCTATTTTCAGAGTCCAAGTAAAATGTATATTATTAAACGGCTACTGATATCGATCGTAGCCACAATAAAAGCTAACAATGCACAAATCAGCTGACAATGTAACTATCGACGTGCAATCGCGGTTGGTACTATACAACTATAGTGCACTAAAGCTGTGCTCCGTTGGATTTTTATTACTTTTTGCATGTCAACCGTGAAGTTTATGGACGCAATTATTGTTGAAACACGTTGCGAGATTTATAGCAACAATCATGGTGACGCTTGGATAGTGTTGCGTCCAGATTGTTTGTTCATCATTAAAATATCGCCAAACTTGTTATATTTATGTGTTATTGAAGTTTTTATTATGACTATTTGTTTTTTTTCTTAAAAAATATTGTACATGTGCTTGTCGAAAATAAAAGCTGTCATGAATCTTTATTTATTTACTAGCTGCTGCCCGCGACTTCGTCCACGTGGTTAGAAGATCTTGAACCGTTTTTGCAGCGCACACAACGGAAGCCCTCAAACGTGAATAATTTTCCCCATTTTTCCACATTTTCTATTGTATCTTCGCTCTTATTAGTCGCAGCGTGATATAGATTTAATAAACATTACATCACACCTAATGCAGCAGATGATATTACACAACTTAAAGCACCTTAGTTACACAATAACTCAGTCTTGGGAAATAGTCTAATGAACATAAAAAACAAATCTGATTTATATTGAGAAATGTTTTTTAGTCATCTTAAATAATTTATACCTATATTGCAAATATTTTAATATAAACATAAATTAATCCTATCTCCTGTGAATATTACTTCAAAAAGTGATGATATTAAACCTATATCAAACAAATACATAAATGTTTAGATGTTGCTCAAAATACGTCCATACATCGTTTAAGCGGAAACCACATTAATGCGAGAAGAAAGTTCAGCAACTTCAAGGAATCTTGAAAGCCGCTAAGACCCCAACATCTCATTTCGCGCAAAACAAGACAATGCTTTTAAGCGTTTCTAATGTACGAGGGTCCACACTTCATATATTTACATTTTCTCCAAAGAGTTTTTCCGAACTTTGCCGGGTTTTCATAAATATGCACCCTAAGGAAATACTTTCGTATGCAATTTGATTGATTCCATTTTATCAAGTTATTTAGGTACCTACTAAGCTATTAGTTAACACGACAAACTTAGATTGCTACCTTCTAAAGGTACTCTAAAGCTCAGAATGATGAAATATACAGAAATTTCATAAGATTGGTCGAGCCGTTTTGGAGTTGTTAGATAACAACTCGTGACTCGAGTTACTTTATACACGTGTAAGACAACATAGATTTAATTATGAAAATATAATGACTTAATACTGTCTGGTTACGTGACAGCAATATGACGATGATTTGCAACTTATTTTCGGAGGAAATAGATACCTAAAACCTTTTGTTTTATCTATGAAAATATTTATATCTTTAGTCGATTAAAAATGTTTTTGATCGCCGGTGTCCTGATAAAGCCCAATAAATTACATTTTATGTACCGTCATTATTTAATACAGTTCTTTTTAAATGTTAAAATGCTGTATATAGCAGCCGTTAAATGGGAAACCAATTGATTGTAAATATAGATAGCTTTATAAGATAAATAACAATTTCCTCAAGCTGGTGATGAATATATAAAATTGCAATGTAGAGCAGCTTCGGGAAGGAATTTTTCACCCTATCAATTTGCATCTTTATAGAAATACTTGTAGTCGCTATGTAAATTCACACGTCCACCATAAATGATTTACGCCGTAATGAAGACCATGAATCACTGACCATCGTGACCAGCTGTAATTGCTTTGCCAATCGAATTAATTCCTTCGCTTAGTATTTTATTGCAGACTTTTTGTAATTGATTCCACTGGGTTATCAATAAGTTTAAAATGTGTTTATAGTGGTCATATTTTTGAATGTTTATTGAACAACTCGTGTTATGTAATGTTCTTTGAATTTACAAGGGTCCTGATATTGGTTGTGTTTGTATCTGTATGGAGTTTATTACAGTTTGATAAACGTTTCTATGTTTATTGGTTGTTGGAATCGTATTTTGCGAAGTCTTATCGTTTTTATTCGACTTCCTATAGGCAAAGAGGGTGTAGGATATTATGTCATATCGTTATGCTAACAATTTGAATACAGAAATTGAACTTAGATTGGAGGTTATGTTTCGATTGTTTTTTATTCCCAAATAATTTATTATACACGCACTGTATGAAGTGATTTAGATGAATGAAGTACCATTGGATTAGTGACCGAAGTTATAAATTTGCTTGAAATCCAATTTCGGCTCATTGTTCGGAGCTAAAATATATTTGGTCCAATTTACGTAAATGATGCTGGATTTAATCTGTCAAAGGGATAAAGTTTTGGTGAACTAATGTGACGGATTAAAACGAATGGGTTTTTCGTAACTTTTAGTCGATTTAATTGGTTTAATATTATGTTTTTAGATGATGAGATAGGTTTGTTTGAATAGTTGATTTTTTGTGTTGAAAGCCAGTTTTTTGTCGGATAACTTACAAGTTATCGTTTGCGAAACACAAAACTACACATAGGAAACGAAAAAAGTGTTATATACTCCTATGAAGATAAAAATGACTACAGATTTTACTTCTTTGGTTTTTTTAAATGTTGTTATTTCCATAAGTTTATTTAAATGAAACTTCATCACATTTTCAGGTTCTTTATTATTTAATAAAAAACCAGAACGTGCCTGAGTGATAAATAAACTTACAAGTATCTCCTATAGTGGTAAACTCCTCATTTTAAAAGCCATCACCCCACCTCATTGCGCGAACATAAAATTTTTACTACTTACTCCAAAATATTTTCCGAGACGCTCTTTACCAAGCGAATTATTCTTTGTATTAAGGCGACCCCAGATATTCGCTTTTATTACAACAATTTCTTATATTTATACGTCAAAAAAGCAAAGCCGTGTAGCTTTGTAATAAAAGGTAATGGTGGTAGGTAGGGCGTAGTATCGTTTTGTCAGTGGCTGGCTGGATCTCGGCGGCAGAGTAATTTGGACAGGGATTATACCTTCATCCCCAAATGAACATCAAAAACACGGCGCTCTGGACATTGTTCGGAGTCCGTCTGTGTGATTATATGTTATTAAACTACGGTGACGTCACGACTGGGAACTACGGTGCTAATTAATTAGTTCGGGTTCAGTGCAACATTTCTGGTACAGTTTTGTTGTAGTTTTGCTTGCCCGCTGGCTTTTCCGAGATTGCTATTGGGTTTTTGTTTATAGAAAAACAATAGTCATTTTTGTACAATACAAATAGTGAAGTCCCTTGTAAATGTTATTGAGTTGTAAAATGCTAACTAATTGGTTGAAATATTATTTCATGCTGTATTACAAATAACTCTGGAATCATAAAAGCACAACACTTTTTGAACTGGTTTGTACTTGTGTTTATTTGTCTATACATCTACATATTTAAAAAAATATTATAGTTAATGTCATACAAATGAGGAGGAAGGTTACTTTTTTTAACGATCGGAAATCATTAAATGACTCCTCCCACTTTGGATCGAACAGAAAAGAGAGTGTTAGACTTCTACTGACAAACGAATCTATATCGCTTCTTTTGCCTTTTGTGTACAGGGGCCGCCGTGGTGACACTTTCGGACAATCCCGCTGGGAGGTAGGTCACCTCGATTTTGTTTTGTTTTAGGGAGTATTCTATAGTGCAATACAATGAAGTAGATCTATAGATAGAAATCAAGCAATATAGGATTTTGCAGTAGACTGCTGGACATAAGCATTCCTCAAGTCACTCTACAACATTTGTTCTATTTAATATAATGACTATCTCTCTAATGTAGGTAGGCACATGGAACATTTTGGACACGAGTCCTTTCTACTAAAATAGAGCTTTTACAGTAGGATGTGTAACGGAAATCGTGGCCAGAGGTCGGGCTGATGGAGCGATGTCAGGGGAAAGGTTATTGGCGACATACAATTAATTGCGCGCTCTACCTCAGAGGGAATTAAATGGCGACGTGTTCAAACTACCTGTAGTAACTGAGGACCAGGAAATAGATTGCAAACCTTCAATCTTTATGTAAATGTGTTTTCTATTAAATATTATAAGGTATTTTTTTGTCATCAGAGACAATGGTAATAAGGTTTATACGTTTTGACAAGTACAAATCTGTCAAAAAAATCATGAAAACTATGACCGATTTTTGTTGCGAATTTGTTTATTTTCAGCCGTAGCTACGTAACACTTTGTATCGCCAGTCGAACTCGCTATTTCTATCACTGCACTATCCTAATGTAGAGCAAAACGGGACATCCAGAAAACAGGACAATCAAATATCAGGCTCATTACTATAGAGGAACAGTCCCTATTACATATAACGACACTTTCTATGGGGCACACAACCATATCTGAAAGTAATATCTATTGTGTCGTTTGTAATACACACACTATTTGACACGGATGGCGATTTTATCATAAAATAAAACAATTTGTAGATATTGATATGACGGTTAGAATCATTACTTTTTACGGTAACTACCGTATTCGCGCGATCCCCTACTCTCAATAACTGCAGTAAAATGTACTAGTTTATCGAAACTATACAGAATGGCATACAGGAAAATTGTTCAGCTTTGTTAGTTTACAAGGAGGTTGTATTACCCTAATATTATTGAACGACTTGCAGTCGGCCGCGGCGTGGCGTTTATGTATCGTAAAACAATCATGTGTTTAATGAAATAATGATAATAAGAATGATGATGGTGTGTAATTTCAGGCGCAAATCTATGCCTGTGTCAAATTTTATGAAAATTTGTTTTGTAGTTTTCGCTTGACATGGTAACAAATATCCTTACATTCTAATAAGCTTCCTGCTTCACAGTTTTTTGTAGCTTTTTTTTATAGATGACAGTGCTTTTTGTAGGGACCTGTAAAACAGTGTTATGGCAATCATTCAATCATATTACGTGGCGCTTCAGATAATATTAATCGACTTCAAAACCTACGAATAATATAAAGATGTAATCATTCAATACGTATTTTTTATCTTGGAAATTCAAGATATACTAATCTTGTCGATACTGGAGAAACCACCTGTTATGTGTTACAATCATTAGACAAGACAAATCTGAAAAACCCAACATCATCATGTATTTATTTTTGAACTTAAAGTTTCCATGACTATTTTGCGGTTACATCTTTGGATCATATGCTTACCTGGAGGTTGCCATAAAGCTATAATCTAACTGTGTGAATGCGACCTATCCCCATACCGTGCCTTTGGCGTAGGTTAAAACATTTTGTTCAGCCACTCTTAAACCCTAAAAAGGACCCTAGAAACAGGTATCTATATCATATTAGAACAACACTGTATTCTGAAGATGACGGAGCATCTATAGGTACTAGCTAATATACTGGTTTATTCAATAAATTTTCTTCTGCTATTTTTAACATTGAGACCCTAGACCCCAGAACTCCATGAGTCCCAATAGTTTTTACCATCTTATTCAGTTATCATCTCAAGCCTTCATATTTACATAATTAATTATTACCATTGAATTACGAGCAGTTTACAGATATTATAATTTTGATAAGGTAGATAACATTTTCGCAGGTTAAATTCGTATTTGACGTAAGTGTTTTTACGTTGTTTTGAACACGATAACATTATCGAAATATAGCACCAAATTTCATCAGCCAATGGTTTCGTCCCAAATGACAATTATTCTATTTGGAAACCAGCATGGTTCCCTTTAAATTTTTATCATTATGTCATTACGTAACATTGGTACCTTTCGATGAGCCTCTACAAAATCATGATATACAAAATCTTGCTTATATTAAGATGACCTAATCAAAAGCCATACTAAACATTACAAATCGTCTTTCTAAAAAAAAATACCAATCTCCATCTCGAATGAGATTGATCAAGATGTGAAAGTGAAATAGGTGTCTCCCTTCCACAATAGTAAAATATTCAGAATAAAAAGAATAGTGTTTTTGAAAGGTGCCTGTTGATCCCTTAAATAGACCAACCCACCTCCATTTCATAGTCCTTCCTAACCTCCTGGGCATACGTACCGAATCTCGGAGATGCTACCCCGGTACCTGCCACTGGCTCTTTCCCTGGGTGCGATTCTTGACTCCCACAAATTCCCTTACGTCCCTGCTACAGGTCACTTCCCTTAAATGGACAACCAAAGTTATTTGGTGCTACATTTGACACACATTCACGTCATAGTACTTTAAAGATTGTTATAGATACTAAGTTTATCAGTTTACCCAATAAGAAACTCACAAGATAAGACGCAAACAACCACAACGCGTTTCGACTTGTATCGTTTTGGTTGGCATTTTATTATAAAAACGTATGGAATCATGAATGGATTATTATTGATACACAATATTCTGTCGCTGTCTGTTTATTAATACCAGAGCGCTCCTGATTTTTTATTTATTTTATTTGGCCTTTTGTTCCAAATATTAAGATACATACAGCTTGTAAATTATTGATGTTTTTTAACTATGACTATAAGTGAGATAATCTGGGATATACCGGAAATTCCAATACTTAACAAACTGGAACCATACACGAAAGAAATTATTTATGATCAGTCGCAACAAGTAAGTTTTATCTCCATTTAATCAAAATATTATGAATGTTAAATTTAAGGAATGACTTTGCGATCTGTAGATCACCGATTTTTTTTAACAAGGTTAATCAGAACTGTTTAAGCTATCGTATAATTCGGATTAGATCATTGCATCTTTTAAATACAAGAAGGGTTTGAAAGGCCACGTGCAAATTGGCAACTAATAGCAAGTCATTCGTTATCATCATTAAGATTTCATTTCTTCTTACAGGAAGGAAGCAATGCAGCATCTTATGGGAAGTTAGAAACTTTTCGGCACCCCGAAAGTCAATACCAGCCTCTTTTACCGGAACAGGTATTTGACTTGTGAAAGTTAGCAATGATTTTATTTGGAATGCTTGCTGTGAAATTGATAATAACCTAAATTATGCTTTGTTTCATACACAGAAAGCTAATATTCCAAAATCGGTTATTCATCCTGAGCTTGATGAGCTGGCTCATCGATTCCTAGGACCAAGCTTCGAAAACGAGCCTGTGAGTATTACAAAGATTACATTGGAATTCTGTTTATTTTGGTTTTAATAGTTGATGTTTTGTGAAGATGTAATATATTGTTGCAGGATTCCCTAGCAGACATGGTTATCAGTCCTTTGTCACCAGAACCCTCGACCAGCGTGAACATGTATGATTCCTTCCAACCGGCATCGCCAATGAGAATAGTAAACTATTGGGATCATTCGTTATGCATGACAGACTCGAGTGAAGATTGCATACCTGATTCCAATGAATGTTCGTCATGGTCTTCTGAATCGTCCTTATGCAGTTTGACGGCTCCTCGTGCGTTTGACGCTCAAGGTACGTCTACTGGAAACTCTAGCATTCAAAATGAACATAATGTCATAGAAAATGCATCTATGAATATTTCGGATACTGATACGAATACTTCTGATGGAGGAGTTCGTAAGCGAAAACGAAAAGGTCATGCAGATCCAAACGAATGGAAAAAGAACAGAAGAAAAATTAGACGTCAGAGTGGTGAACCCTACTTGTCATCCACTGGTAAAATGGTTCCTGGTAAAAGATTAACTGAAGGCAGATGCAAAGGACTTTGCCGAGAAAAATGTACCCAACATTTTACAGAAGATGAGCGACAAGCAATATTCTCCGAGTTTTGGGCCATTGAGTCCTTGGAGCAGAAGCGACAGTACATAGTCAGTCTTATACAGCGTGAAGAGCCGCGAACACGCAGAACTAGTAGTACAGAGAGTAAACGTAAATACACGAACCGATATTACATGAAGAAACCAAATACTACAGAACCGAAGAGAGTCTGCCAAAAGTTCTTTCTCTCTACATTTAATATATCAGAGACATTTGTGCGATTTTGTTTTAAGAAAGTAACACAAAACAGTGAAGTGATGTTGGGGACAGTACAGTCGACTGAATTTGGCTGAAACAGTGAGAGTTTTAGTGAAAATTCATAATGAAGTTTAATTTATTTTATGCTAAAAACCATTTTGGTTGCTTATAAAATACTTGAGTGTGAATATTAATAAGGAGCCAATTTCTATCTTGGGTGCATACAATGTGAAACAAACTTGCATAGGCTTTAGATTGCCTATGTTTTTATCGGTTTTGGTTACATATCTTAATAGATTGATTCTGATTGAATGAACATTGTGTATCATAATTTCAGATGCAAGTTTATATTTCTTTAAAACAACTTAGCTAGATTTTTCTAGCTAGAGGTTTTCATGAGGATACCTACTACTACCTTGTAATTTGTATATTTGACCTTAAAAACCTTAGTATATATGGGGTTGGTTATTAAGGTCCTAACTATTTTTTAAATTACTGGTTTAACTAGTTTGTAATAGTTACAGATTTCATGTAAGTTTTTAAAACTTTTTTTCAATAAATTTCATACAATCCGTTTTGAAACTTATTTTATTTACAAAGTCCAGAACCTTACAATAAACCAGTAAGTAAGTTGGACTTATTAAAGGAAGACATCGTTCTATTTCGTGTCCTTGTAAGTAACAGTACATAATAAAGGTCTATTACTCATTATAGACTCTTATTTTTATATCACATTCCTACTGTGGAATAAGTATAACTGTGAGACAAGGATTAGGGAAAATAATCCGAGCTGTCTGATGCCTCAAAAATAAATCTTCTACTTAATATATCTTCGGCTTTATATAAATATAGTCAAATATTGTGGATATATGACTATGCGGACTAAATCTCGTCTGTCGCGGTTGGTCCTGGACATACCTATCTACAAAAGAGAAGAAAATGGCACCATCGACTCGGCTAACGTAGTAGTAGCTAATGTAGTAGCCAAGGTAAATACCCCTGTGTTATGAATAATGTGCATAGCAATATCCTATTATTTTTACCCTGGGAGTTTATAATCTGTAAAAACTCCTCACTGAATCCCACCGGAGATGCTTAGCTAGAGATCTTTCATACTTTTTATATCAATAGAAATAAATAGGGCGATTCGGTTTTATTTTTATTAATCTTACAATGTAATTATTCATGCAAATACAATGTCTATGCAGTGTGCAATTTAATTTTCAGTGATATTAAAAAGTGTGTTTGAAAAGTTTTCAAACTCATGCTTTTTGTTTAGGCTATCTGAAATTCGGCATTTTTTTTTATTTTCGAGTAAAGTTTGCCTTTCCGCGCGACATCGTCGACAAGGGATTGCGCCATATGTACGCTTGCGATCCGCTTTTTCACGCTCCCATAACTGAATTACTGATACACAATCTTCTGTATGTGAAGCTGATTGTCCTTAATCCTTTGGTATAGAGTTGAAAATTGAGTAAACCGACTTTCGTAAAAGTATGTGACGCAACGGGAAACTCTCAAACGTCCCGTGAGGCCGTCCGGCCGGCAGTGCGCAAAACATTGGATTCTCTTCAAATATTAATTGTTCAGCATGCGCTCGCAAGATTTAAGCTCATAAGATACGAAAGTATTTGGATAATTTTTATAACCATTTCGTTCTTTGAAAATAATTTGATTCGATACAGGTATGATCCCCGTTGTTCTTACAGACAGTTTCCTTGTCGCGTCTTTGAATCTGACGTCACCGTTACGTAAAACAACAACATAAAAAACAGCTTTATTTGGAAGTGTATTACCAATTGACGTCATTAAAATGAAGGTCCGATTATAAAGATAGTTGCTATTGCTAGGCGCTTTGAGTAATTTCTTTACCTACTTTTCTTGCATTATCTGTGCCGATCAGTTTTGACGTTCATTTTCATATAATGACTTAAATATTTTAACAGTTTTCCTAATAGTTTAATGTTAGTTTTATTAAGTTAAATTGTATTTAAATTTAAAAGTGACAATGGATGTCGCAGACAGGGCGTGTAATTTAGAATGCGTAAAAAGGGCTCCCCCTAGGCATGAATTTGTCGGTCCTGTGAAGATAGTTCTAATGGAACCCTTGCCTGAAGACTACAGCCGTAAAGCATGTGGTTCCGGTTGTCTATCTCTGGCAAACTTGTTCATGGGAGCTGTCGTGTTTACAATATTTTTTTTTACGTTGACTTTCAAGTTAGACTACCCTGAGAACGTGCATATATTGTTGTGTACGATGGGGGTGAGTGCCTTAATTGTCTACAAGCAAATAATGTGTCATGTTATATGAAATTACTCAAACATGATTAGAGAAAAAAAAATGTATTTAGAAGTTAGTTTAAAAATAAACGCTGCAAACAATCACAGGAAAACGTCTTAATAACTTTTATAATTACCTAATACTGTACCTATTTTTCTAAGTGTAGGTATTAATAAAAAAATGCGTTTTAGAAGAATTATGCTTGCATTTCAGTTACAAAATTTAATTCCATCCAATAAATATTTGTTCCAGTTCCAGTTGTTTTTGCCCGCTGGTATAATGATGGCAAACAGTTTGTTTGGTGGTGCTGCTCAACTAAGGCCCTCAGCAAGAAAAGTGCAGCATTTTTTGTTGCAAGTATTCGCGATTCTTTGCGGCATCGGTGGTTCCGCACTCGTGTTTCTGTTTGGATCAGCAGAAAAAAAACTTACAATACATTCAATTACAGGTGATTATATTTGGTTTTACATAATACTATCAGCTGCACACGAATCCGTCCGCGTGGGCTTTAGTTAGTGTCGGTGAGAATCCCGGGATAATTTAAGGCTTTGACCGCCGCAACCTTTGTAATTCTCAGACACGGGACTATCTGTACCGAATTTCATTATAATCGGTTCAGTAGTTTTGGCGTGACAGCATGACAGACAGACAATAAAGCGTTTCTTTTGTTTAAAATGGGATAAATCAACTATTGGTCACCAAGAGGCTGTAGCAACCAGACGGCGCTTCTTGCTGCAACAACTGCTACTGCAGTGCTGCAGTCATAGGCACTTCAAATTTTAGTGCTAGGCCTTGCTGACTTATGTAGTGGACAAAAGATATCTCCATAACCTAGCATCGAACTATTAATTTCTGAATCTTTCAATCGTGAAGCACAATAAAGCAAACCTATAACTTTTTATTTCTCCTTTTTTTTCAGGTGCAGCAGGCGTTTTATTGATGGCTCTCACCAGTCTGATTGGTCCAACGGTGTTCGTCACTGATGACACCAAGTCGTTTGGGAAATTCAATAGGAATGCACATCTTGTTTTCGGCGTACCAGCGTTCTTGGTATCGACAGCCTCGTTCATGCTCGGATTGATGAAACCTAGTTTTGTTGAATGGTCAAAGACCTTAGCAGTGAAAAATTTCAATTACATTTTAATGGCATTAACAGGCATCTACTCACTATTGATGTTGAACGCTATGCAGTTGAGGTTAAGTTTGAGTGAACAATGAAAACCAATTATATTTTAACGGGTTTTATTTTTTGTTTACATATTATCCAATATTATAGAGTTAACATCCTAGCTTTGATAGTCAAGTGGTAAGACCACAGGATCGTCAAGTCAAAGGTCTTGAGTTCGCTTCAATTGAATTCCACTTCAGGTATATAATTACTAATTCTGGTTGCTCGGATGGGGTTTTATTTTATGGTAAGTATTTAATTGCAATTAAAACAACGTTTGCGACATAGCCTTAGTAACAGATATGGGGAAAACAGCCAGGCTAAAATGGAAGTGGGTTGGTTACGGCCTGATATTGGAGCCAACATAGGACGCCTAAGGAAGAACGTGGTAGTTAAGGTTGACCATGGCGGGGGTGTGATGTTAGCCAGATACGCGGGGCGCATGTAGAACGAAATCGCGATAGATAGGGGAGGTATGATAAAAAATAGGGTACCTATTGGGTAGCTTCTGGGATCTCATTCATTGGCCTAGCCTTTTCCCAACTATGTTGGGGTCGGCTACCAGTTTAACCGGTTTCAGCTGAGTACCAGTGTTTTACAGGGAGCGACTGCCTATCTGACCTCCTCAACCCAGTTACCTGGGCAACACGATACTCCTTGGTTAGACTGGTTGTCAGACTTTTTAAGCTTCTGACTACCTGTAACGACTATCAAAGATGTAGGAATAACAGCCGGGACCCACAATTTAACGTGCCTTCCGAAACACGGAGGAACTCGCTATGACACAGATGGTCACCCATCTACGGACCAACCGCGTCAAGCATAGCTTAACCTGTGAGCGTTTCACTTATGCGGTTATAGCTTAGCCACGAGCTCCAGCTTCTGGGATCTCATATAGTCTGTTAAAAAGCGCCCAATCGTTCTCGTAAAAGTATCTACGTGTGGCATATTTTATAAGTGTTATCATATTAAAAATCAGTTTTAAAATCATCCTTATTTCCTTAATTTATGGTGCAATTCTAACAGAATGTAACCTCTTTATTCTTCACCTTCAATCAAACTACCAAAGAGCATTATCCATCTGTCAACACCAAGTGACATTACCATGTACGTTAACCTAAAAACTCGATATACAAAAATAATAATAGTATCCTGGAATCTTGATGATAATACATATAGGATAGGGTAGATAGGTACCCTTCCAATGTTCCGTGTTTTGAACCACAGGGGTAGGAGAGAAGTTGAACGTGTACGGAGCCGGCTTAGCGGGTTCCGCCTAAGTAATTCAAGTCAAATCGAAAACTCCGGTACCTTCTACTATCGAACACTGTTTTGCTCTATACTTTCGGGATTCCCAAGTCTGTTTATAGGTGCAGTTGTAATGACCACAGTCGCATATTACTTTAAAACAGGAAAGGGGCACGCAGCTATTTGCACAGTGGCAGTAAGTTTTATTAAAAATGTTTTTTTACTTCACTTAGGTTGTTACAATAATTAAATATCTTTGGGTAGTTATTTAGATAGTGTAGTATAGTCCTTACTACCGCTACTACTAAGAATACCGTTTAAGACCTTGTGTTTATTAACATTAAATCTCTCATCCTCATTCAGCCAGTTTTGGACTGGAACAATTAATCTGAACATAATAAATGCTACTCTGCTAGAATTTCAGAAGTTATTTTTAACCTCTTTTACCTGTATTGTTTAGACAGTCAATAATTATTATTACCATTTCCAAAAGCAGTGGTTAAGACATTGACCCAATCCTTATAAATAACCTTTATAATTGCATACAATGATTGTAGTTTGTTGTTGCTTTTCACTTTTCTGTGCTTTTAAATAGTTTTTGCAATGCTCAGAAAAATAGAGTTTTAACACACATTTTGCTTGAAATAATGTTCAGCCTTTTTTTTAAATACTCTTTTGGAAATCAAGACGTCATTCAAGAATGACAATTTCAAAGTACGGATTGGATTAAATTTTACGATAAAAAATCACAAAGTTTCCTAAAAATGGATGATAATAATAATATTGAGCCAGTTATTGAACCCGAGAGGCCTAAGCCGAAGCTTAAGTGTGTTTTAAAGTTCGCTTCACCTATGTCTGTGTCGATGATAGAAAACTTTGGCGATATATATATACGGGGAGCCTTGTGTGCCCTTGGCATTGGTCTCTCTCAAGTGTTCATGGGAGGTGTGCTCATCATCATCGTTATATATGGAAGACATTTTAAAGATGATCATGCGAGGTTTTGTAGTTTTGGTGTACGTACACACTTGTTCTTCTTAATAGTCCTCTTTTGACTGCACGGATAGCCGATTGGTTAAGGTCACTATGCGAATAGTGCGCGTCCGGTCGCAGGTACGACACCTATGTTCGAACTTTGTGTTATCAAATGAAATTGTGCTTTCATTCACATTCATTTGCTTTGTGGGACTCACTATGCGGGACACATTCTTATATGTAATAAAAATAAACAAAAGCTGTATTTGGATTAGCTTTACCTTACTCTTCTGCGCCAGGGTTGTCCTTCAAGCAAATTTACTTCCTTGAGATTTGTTTGTTTGTAGTTTTGACACCACCCTCAGGTTAGGGGTCCATATGTCTCTGCAACGTTTGACGTTTTAAAAGAAACGCATTTCAAAATCTGCTCTCTTTAATAGTACTCTAATTTCTGCCTGCTAACCAAACAGATTGATAAAATCTAAAATTGAAATGATAAGTTTTAAGCAAATTTTAAATGTAATTATTCCATTTTTTTTCAGTATCATTTCTTCGTTGTCGAGGCCATACTGAGCCTCAGTTATATAAATGGTTGGGCAACGCCTCTGCGGACAAGGCATAGGAGACTCGCGCATGTGGTTCTTCAAGTTTGCGGCTTTGTTTGCGCTGCATATGGAATAGTTCAAGTTACGATAAGAGAAGGAGTATCGAAAACCGTACATGGGTTATCAGGTAAATGATCATAAAAGTATAACCAGCGAAAAGAGATAAAATAGCTCTTGGGTAAGGTCCGGTTGGGTCCGAAACTAGTAGCGGGATACTGATTAATACGCGTCAGTTAACCGTTGTATCATTTAAGTATGAATCTGGCAGAGATGAAAAATGTAGACAACCTAACCTCTACTAAGCCACATGATGATTGGAAATTTGGCGATAAATTTTGGTTGTTTTTTTAATCCTTAAAGTATTCAGATTTTCATTAAAATTAGTTCGATCTTTGCCGACAAAATATCTTTGTAATGGAATTCGAAACACAAGTTACGAGTATTTACCTCTGAAAGTCTGTTTGCATTTTGTATATCGTCTCGTTGCCGTGCTATCGAAGTTTATGCAGTGACCGTGTCATAGTCGCTTAGTTTATGTCTGCGGTTAGTGCATCTCTGGCTATGTGTCATGTATATGTTCCTGCTATCCAACAAACTATCGATGAAACAACATTTAGCTTACCGTACTACAGCTTTGTGAAATGCAGTGGAATGGAATTTAGTTAGTTTAGTGTTTTCGGCAAAGAGGTTTGCCGATGTTATGGAGGTTTTAGGTTAATTGTAATGTTCCTACTGGGGAAGCAAGGACTATGGTTAAATCATGTTCTTAGACTGCATTCTTGGGAAGGTCAGGCCGCGGATTTGATCCCCGCCTGCACAGGCAGTTATGCACAAATATTAAATTAGTTCTAAGTTTTAGTGGGCACGCTATTCCTGTTTCTAAAACTCCTTGCGACGCAGTGGTTCCTTATAGCTTCGTTAAGTGAGTTGCACCAAAAAGTTTCAGTAGATCAAAATATTTTGTTGATATGACTTTTTTCTTTTCAGGAGCAATTCTGGCAGTCCTTACGGTATTAAGTTTTGTGGTTGGTCCTTTTATTCTGAAGAATGTACACAGGGCTCACACTCTTCACATAGTGTTCGGTATCCCAACTTTATTAATGTCTGGTATATGCGTTTGTTACGGTTTGTTGAAACCAGAGTTCACTGACTGGGCTGGGTTAGACCTAGTACGGATATTAATAGGTTTCGTAATGTTTTACTGCATTTTAATTGCTGTCACGACTATTATGAAGTGTTTGAAGAGGATCTAAGATTAAGCTTTTGTATTTTTTATTTTTTTTACACATGATATTATTATACATTATTATTATATTTAATCAAGTTCTCTTATTACTCTAGCTTTCTAAATATAAAATCTATTGGTATAACATTTTAATAACAAGGAAAGGTTTAGGTACATCACTTCGAATTTAACCACAAAACATATAGTCAAGTCAGACTGAATTGTGCTTTGTGGGAAAATGTGAAGTGCAAACTTCGTTATGTACAAGAATAAGAATAATAATAATTTCACTAATTAATATAATTTATTAGATAGCTATAGGTCAGATGATTATCAAAAATACCCAAGTGCCAATTACTTTCATATCAATCAGATTGATCTACATAAAACTATTTTATTACTAATTGAATAATTGTTGATGACTATCAATGATAGCCAAAATACGTACTTTCTTACCTACGCACGTTGAAACATAACTTTTCTATGATCGAGTAAATAAGTAAATACAATGTCTTCTTTGCGAATAATAATTTACAGACGCCTTGGCATTGGGTATAAACGAATATTCACATACAATAGAAAACTCGTTTCTGTTTTGCAAATAGTTTCATTATTTTCTTTGAATAAAGCCCTTGAGCTTCTCAGATGATAATATGATGTGGACACGCCGTAAGTAATTTAAATAATTACGCTAAGTTCGCTACAGTTTTTGTAACTAATTTTTAACGTAAATAATTTAGTTTCTTAATCCTTACTAACATTAAGTATTTTTTATTTTATAAACGCTTCTGGTGTCAACGTCATTGAAGTATCTAGCAAAAAAGGGTTAAAAGTAATGCATTGGACGCAGGGCCCGTTATCAAAGGCTGGCGATAAATCCGCTCCACAGAGTGGTCCCGTATTTTATCTTGCGAATGTCATCTGAGGCAGTTGATAATGTAATATCTACATACGTCATGTCCTACCGTTTGTGGCTCTTGAATCCGCCGATAGAATACGAATAATGTCGCAGTGGGCTCCCGGTCAAAGGTCTACACACTCCTGCTCGTAGTGTCGCATTTATCAAAAGATATGGTCGTACATCTCGAACATTAGCAATGGCAACAATACTCTATTCCAGAATGTGCGTATCGAGAGCCATTACTCTTCCCCGAGTTTCCTTTATATGTTTAGATGTCATAAAGATAGGTGGTAGCGCACCGACTAGTTATCCGTGATCGCTTACCTACCTGTTCTCAATCGAATATAACGATATCGCTTTTAGTTTTTATTGTGTCCTCAGCTTTATTTATGACGTCTTTGTTTTGTTTAATTATTTTTAAAGTGTCTGGTTTTAGTGGCTTTGCGTGTGTGTAATCAAGATCGAGGGTCTCGATACTGCGTAGGTAACTAGGGAGCTATTATTTTCAATGATATACAATGTTTTGTAAGATCTGTTTATTTTAGTTTTAGACTTAAGAATAATTCGTTATAAATATACCACATTTGTTTGCACCTTCGACTTAGTGCACTTCGATACTACGTGTATAATATCATAATAATGATTAAATTTCCATTGTTATCTGATACAATCAGAAGACAACGTTACATTAGTATCACTAATTAGTATAGTACTAGATCCATATACCATTCATAATTTAATACAAAAGAACATCATATTTATCTTAACAATCTGTCTATGCATGCAAGTGTAGGGTTGAGCATGACGATAAATGTTAAAATTCCAGTGAACCCATTAAGGCTAACGGGGTGACTTCAGAATGCAAGAACAATTTGAAGAAGAATTTGTCAAAGGCGTAACAGAGGCTGATAGAAGAAGCTGCATAGCCACGGTTCCGAAGACTATGTGGGTGACCTTCGATAGCTTCCAGGAATCACTTTGCGGAACTCGTAAGCGTAAAGTGACGTGAGCCCGTTGATCAAACTGGCGATCGTGAATACCAAAGCCAACGAGACCTGGAAACATAATTTGGTTATAAATTTGATTATAACTCCTGAGCCCATATTGACTATTGATTTTTTATGGGACCTAATGGAAGCTATTTCACGTTAAATGGAAAAAGTATCAATATAACCTCTCTATCAAGTCGGAATTCTGAGGTTACCAAAAATTGAAGTCGCTTGAAAAAATATTAAGGGGTTTCTATGCATTTGTAAGAGAAGGACACCGCTCTACGCCGTGTATTGCGATCTCACCTTTCCACAATTATCTACGGGTTTTTTGAAGAGGTGCTTCATGGTTTAGTAGTACATTCAACCAGTGATAATGATTTTCAAGTGTGTTAATTTAAGCAATTGTTACGTTATCTTTGAATTATATTGGTCTTCAGATTGAAGAAACTACTAGATCCTTCTTATATTAGCAAGATATATGAGTTAATCAAAAGATGATCCACTCTGATCATTAAGAGGATCTTTGTTAAAAGATACCTGAAGTAAGAGTTTTTTTTAATAATTTAACCAATTTTGTTTCTATAGTATTTCATTTTTACTCTGAAAATAATGAAGTTGAAAAGCAATAATGTTAGTTCGTTAGGCTGTTATCATAATTAAGGAAGCGTTGATCTAATCCATTTCCGGGGGAATTAATGTATATATTGAATTACCTACATATATCATATGATGCGTAATGCTAACACGAATCCAATATAAATATAGCACTTACCAAACTGTCCATGTAAAGTATCCCAATGTACGGTTTTGAATTCAATGTAGATGGCGCTCCCAGCAATAGCGAGAGTAGATCCCATGATTTGGAGAATCCAATGGATTCGCTTCTTGTGGACTAAGGTAAGATGTGCAGACCACGCGTTGTGAGGACACAGACTTAAGATCCCTTCTGCCATCAGAAATTGATACTGAAAAAAATATTACATATATGTTAGTATTTTTGGTAATCCTGATTAACTCTTGTTTTTTTTTATATTTTGCTCAAAATATATTTAATGTTTTATTCAGTTCTGCATAACCTTCTATTGCAATAAAAAAAAAGCAATTAAATTTGGAGAATCTTATATTCAAGTTACAGTTATAAGATTTCAAAAAGAACTTACCCCTAAAATTGATAAAGCGACGTGTATATTTGGCATATAAACCGGTACTCCATCAAAGAACGTGAAGAATAGAGTTATAATACACACAAGGCCTATCAGCAGGTGTGCCAGTGAATTTGATACAGTTTTTAATGTTTGCAGGTGGTATTTTGCCGTGCCAGATTTAATTTTCGTCGGCTTTTTCGCCACCCCATTTTCAGTATCACCATTAGCAAAAGTCATGGCTATTATTAAATAAAAATAAATAATTAAGTTTTAAATTATAGAACACTGACTTCTAGTGAGAGCTCTTTAACTATGAAAAGGTTTGATTTTCAAATCACTATATATACAAATTAAAACAGAGATGTATATATAGATATCGTAACTTATCATTTTTAAGACAATGTTGACATTAAATCCAGAAAATTGCTGAACGGTAATAACATATCCTTATCTCTTATCCCTCTTAGATAAGATATACTAATATTAGAGATTGATTACCGTTAATGAGATTTCAAACTATAATTAATCGCTGATATCGAAGTATTTGATGAATAAGCGTTGAGATTTGAATAAAATTATGTAAATCGTCACAAAGTCGTGAAATATATTGTTACAAGATCAAACTTGTTGTGATTAATGTTTTTTTTATCAGTGATTGAGGCGTATTGGAAAAGGCAAGATGTTCGCATTACATGTAAGGATTTTCCTATATGGGCCCTTGTCTGTTAGTTGAGTGATAACATTCCAGTTTTATTCCATTTTTAAAGGGATTAAGTACTTTCATTAATTTATTTAGTTTTGATTTGAATTTGTAATCAGTGTAGTGTGTCAAAAGCTGTGCAATTAAGGCGTATGGAAATAACGTGTAATTAATAATTAACTAATAATTAAATTTCACAAAAATAGCAACTTATTATTTTGGGGGTGAGTTTCTTTTGCATCTTTTTATAAAGACCTTTAGATAGATTCGTTTTAAAAGGATTAGGTGTATTTTATAAAGTTTCGTAGCTGTTGCTCGCGGGCCCGCCCGGTTTTAAATGATCCCAAGGAAACATAAAATGATAAAAGCTATCCTATGTGCTAATCCTGGTTATAAACTACCTGTGTACCAAGTTTTGTCTAAATTCGTTCATTGGTTTTTGCGCGAAAGAGATGCATAAAAACTTTCACGTCTATAATATTATTAGCAGGATCCTCATTTCATATCCATAGGAAATGTAATTTAAGACTTGGCAACGAGAGTCATAAAAATAATTTTTTGAAAGTGTTTAAACAAACACCTATTTGAAAAACTATATTAACGTTTATCTATTTCGTTAGAAAATCTATAAATAATTTGAAAAGTAACTATGTATGGTATGAATATTTTGACATATTGAAATATTTTGGTCATATTGGAGTTATTTGGAGACTGCAAGGAACGTAACGAAGAGGCTCCTTTTGAATTTTCTTATTCTTAATCTAGTATTGGAAGTGATAATGAATTGCGTCACGCTGTGCTTTATTATCCATTAACAAGTCAATGTCGTTATATACGGACTAGCACCCATGCAAAGTTGCAGAAGGGTATACATTTTTATCTTCAAATAGTTTTACCAGCTCATTTTGCAATAAACAATAAATCAAAAGAAAAAAATTATGAAGTCCTACAAATAGGAATTACTTTTTCTTAGTCTTGATTATGTTTACCTTTCATCATGCTATTAAGTACTGCCCTAGCTTAATCAGTGGGACACGATAAAACATATGACTAAACACTGGAACAACAAGAACCTCATTTTTTTGTTTTTGTACCCAAGGGTTTGAACGGAACCCTATTAATAAACTTCTGCTACTTGTCCGCATGTGAGTCACCAATCTGTATCTTATTAACCAGTAAAATCTATGAAATAGAGTAAATTAAAAATATTTAAGATGGCTTTTGCGATTTTTCGAGTTTTGAGCGAGCCGTTTTGACCGTATGACAACCGATTTAAATATTATACGTGAATGCCAACAGAGGTAGTCACTGCGTTTGACTC